>NC_064305.1:35428751-35665189 GCF_023373825.1 Bactrocera dorsalis
TGTTCAGCGATGAGGCTCATTTCTGGTTGAATGGCTACGTAAATAAGCAAAATTGCCGCATTTGGGGTGAAGAGCAACCAGAAGCCGTTCAAGAACTGCCCATGCATCCCGAAAAATGCACTGTTTGGTGTGGTTTGTACGCTGGTGGAATCATTGGACCGTATTTTTTCAAAGATGCTGTTGGACGCAACGTTACGGTGAATGGCGATCGCTATCGTTCGATGCTAACAAACTTTTTGTTGCCAAAAATGGAAGAACTGAACTTGGTTGACATGTGGTTTCAACAAGATGGCGCTACATGCCACACAGCTCGCGATTCTATGGCCATTTTGAGGGAAAACTTCGGACAACAATTCATCTCAAGAAATGGACCCGTAAGTTGGCCACCAAGATCATGCGATTTAACGCCTTTAGACTATTTTTTTGTGGGGCTACGTCAAGTCTAAAGTCTACAGAAATAAGCCAGCAACTATTCCAGCTTTGGAAGACAACATTTCCGAAGAAATTCGGGCTATTCCGGCCGAAATGCTCGAAAAAGTTGCCCAAAATTGGACTTTCCGAATGGACCACCTAAGACGCAGCCGCGGTCAACATTTAAATGAAATTATCTTCAAAAAGTAAATGTCATGAACCAATCTAACGTTTCAAATAAAGAACCGATGAGATTTTGCAAATTTTATGCCTTTTTTTTTTTAAAAAAAAGTTATCAAGCTCTTAAAAAATCGCCCTATAGCTTCCATACAAATTTACTGATCGAAGTCAATATAAGATATTTTTACTCTACCCAGAATAATATATGTAGGTTCGGTTTTTGACAAAAAAATCATAAAACAGGAGTGCGCTACGACTGTTTTCGGTTAAAGCGAAGTTGGTTTAGTCTCAATCTATCTCTTCACTTTATAAATCTACACGAAATCATATGTCAGAGTTCTAGTTTATCTCTTCCTAAACCTGTTTTACCAATTTTTGCCTCTTTCCCATGATCCATATTGCACCATTTCATCACTTACTCACTAATCGTCCACTATCACCGTCTGTTTCGTAGTGCATGCACTTTAAGCGGAAAATCATCAATCAGTATGCTTTTATACTTGGCCATAATTGTTTTCGCACTAACAAAACCTCTTGCCTGTACACATATGTATGCATGTGTTAATGTGTGCACCAGCAGTTCTATCTTCCCAGCTGCATTTATGCATGAGCTTTTACTCGTATTGTTTACCCAGTTCGGGCAACGTTAATTAAAAGTTTCGCCAAACAACTAATTGGCCTGTTTGAATGAGTGTGAAGGTGTATGTATATGTGTGTGCATGAATCGTAAATGTGGCCATCGAAAAGTTTTGCAAATCGTTCTACCCCATGAGCATATTATCATTCAACCAACGAATTGCAACTGCTCTTGTTCATGCCACTTTGTCACGACGCACAGTGGTGCCAGAGCGGAAAAAAAGGATTTTTTTCATCACTCCAAATTTGTACCATCTTTTCAATTTAAGCTAAGAACTAATCAAATATCATTATCCGAAAACTTGGGCTTGATATATTCAATGGTTTTTTGTTGGGAGAGCTTCAAAGTCCAACAAAGTATCAACGCAAAGTTACTCAGAAAAATGTGATTAATATTGCAAAGGTTAAAACTCAAAAGTTAACCATAAAATATCAATTGTAAAGTTTTTATTTATTAAAACCAATATTATAGATGTGATTTACATCATCAAATGTATACTTTCTTTTTCAAAATATTTTTTTAAATTATGTTTTTTCATGGTAAAAAAAAATCATATATTTCACAATTTCAACAGAATATAACTATTGTGCGCAGGAGCGCGCAGGTTAGCCACTTACACAAAATAAACTTTAAAATCTCCTTAATTGATAGAAAAAAAAATCAGCTGCAATGAGCTGCCAACTCATGAGTAAGTAGCATTTTAATCTACTGCAACTGTACCTGATAACAGCGAAAATGCAACTTTTGTGATTATATTATTTATATGGGAGATGGGCGTAATTGTGGGCGGATTTGCTTTATTTTTTCTGGACAAGCTTATATTTACAAAATATTACACTGTAGAAAATTTTGTTACTGTAGGATGATTTTTGATTTTTGTGTTATATGGGAGGTGGGCGTGGTTGTGGGCGGATTTTAACAAAATTTTTTTTTTTTCATCTAATTTGGCAATATGAGAGATCTGTGCCAAATTTCAAAGCCCTACCTCGATTCCTTCTATTTTTTGCCGCGGCTTGTATGAAGCGGCATCACTGTGCGATGCCCTTCTGTGCTCCGCGCAGTTGACATTTACTCCCGCATTGTTGCTGTTCAAAAACGGAAGCAAGGAGGTTGAATTGATTGATCATTGATTGATGATGTACATTTGTTTCTGCCATATATTGCTCGATATGGTTGTAGTACTTTTGTCGACTGTTTAGCTTCTACGTAAATAATAAATAATGCATGTGCAGGAAAGTAGATAGGCATTAATAATTTGTATAGGGAAACTTTGGTAAGTAGAAATATTAATTTTCTTAGTAATAATTTGGTGAAATTTAATCTGAACCTTTTAGACAATGTAACTATTAAAGAACTTGTCTTTTTACAATGTCCTTGACAAGTTTGTAAGCCTTGAATATAATATTACTAGGGTATTGTTAGAAGCTCTTTCTCATTAGTCAGTAGTCAAAGTTATACTATATTATAGTTCGGTTTCACACTTTAGCTATGTTAACAGTTATTAGCATTTTTTCTTTACTGCTGCAGGACCCGCTTAAGTGGTTATAGCCAATTTCTCCTTTTCGCTATTTGGCGCCTATTCGAAATATAATACTAAGTGCAGCCAGATCTTTCTCCATCTGATTTATCCAACGGAGTGGATGTCTTCCTATTCCTTCGCTTCCACCGGCGGGTACTCCATCAAAAACCTTCGAAGTTGGAGCGTTCTCTTCAATCACAAAAAGCACAAAAGGGTCTAGCCAGCGCAGCTGCCGTCTCTTGATTTGCTGAATTATAGCAATGTCTCCTACACCTACTCTTGCAACCTATTGCAACACAGTATAATACTTTCTTCACCTACCGGTTGTACGAGATTAGCGAGATATATATTGGGTTAAAATATATGATGAAAAAAGTATAAATCCGCCTGACTTTCTGTATGTCTGACCGCCTAAAGCTATAGCAACCAAACTTCCTGAGCCAAATACTATATGAACTCCTACCGACAGTGTAAAAATGGATGAAATCAGTGGATAACCCCGCTCTCTCCCCGTATAATTGTATTGTTAAAAACTACTAAAAGCGCAATAAATAATAACCAACCAATATCGGCTAAATTTAATACGTGGCATACTTTTCATATATCTCAGTGTAAAAATGGACGAAATAGGACTCCAACCACGCCTACTTTCCATACAACACAACTTTAAACTCCATTTGGTTCTTTCACTTTCCAGTACTCAAATCAGGAAGCCAAATAATATAACAACAAAAACTTTGCAGTAATAATTGCTTTAAAGTACGCCACCTCATGACTAAAAATTATCTAAATCCAATAACAACTGTTCAGGACCCTAGCTACCGAATATGTGGATCCCATTATCTATTGCCAACTTTTGATCAAAAATATCAGTCAATTCAGACGAAATCCTTTCCTGTTAATAGTAACTCTGTGAATCAAAAATGGGTTGAATCGGGTCAATACTCCCCTTAGCCCCCATATACCTAATATAACTATATTTTCGAAATTCCAGGTGACTTTATGCCGCATATATCGGCTAATAGTTAAGTTATCTCAATGAAAATAACAGAGCATATTTTACTTATAATAGTGTATCTTGGTGAATGTTTGTTGTTTTTGTCGTAGCCGCTGAAATTTGTTCGTTAGTAACGCTAAGAGAACGGCTGAACCAATATTGATGAAATTTCCAGGGGTTGTTCGTTGTGGATCAAGGAAGGTTTAGAAATAAAAATATCTTATACTTTTCATGAATAGTCGGAAAGTTGGATAATTCCAAAAAGTAACTTTTTTTCCATACAATTTTTTTTATACTCTCGCAACAAAGTTGCTAAAGAGAGTATTATAGGGAGGGGCATATTTGGACATAATTTTTTTGGAAAAGTGGGCGTGGCCCCGCCCCCTACTAAGTTTTTCATACATATCTCGGAAACTACTTTAGCTATGTCAACCAAACTCTATAGAGTCGTTTCCTTCAGGCATTTCCATATACAGTTCAGTGGAAAAAATCGGATAATAACCACGCCCACCTCCCATACAAAGGTTATGTTGAAAATCACTAAAAGTGCGTTAACCAACTAACGAAAAACGTCAGAAACACTAAATTTTACGGAAGAAATGGCGGAAGGAAGCTGCACCCAGGCTTTTTTTAAATTGAAAATGGGCGTGGCGTCGCCCACTTATCGATCAAAAACCATATCTCAGGAACTACAAATCTAATTAATTTTACAGCAAAATAAAAAAATATGTAAATGACGGATAATTGAATCTCGATGACACCCGAACTTAGCCCGTCCTTACTTGTTTCAATTTATGTTGTTTTATTTTCCAATATTTTGATTTGTAAATTATTTGAAAAGTTCAATTTCGGTCACTTGCTTTTTTATTCCGGCTATTCAAAAAGAAAATTATTGAAAACTATTCAGTGAAAACTTTACGTTTGTTTCACACAAAGAGGTCAATTGCAGATAGAAATTTGTTACTAAGCCACCAAGAGGTCGCCCTAATATCGGTCGGTGTTCTTTTTGCCATCAGAGTATGACAGCCCAAGGCAAGGCAAGGCAAGAAGACTCCCAGGATGCGGTGACATACGTGCGGAATTATGGATCGCGGTAAATCAGCAAGCGATCGTCACGATGTCACAGCACGACTTTTCAAACAACAGTTATGATGTTTGATTGACTTCATCTTGAAGCAACGTACATGTGATGCTGTTGGATGCTAAATGTACTCTGTTGAGTGGCAAAATAGAGGTTTTCCGTAAGCACACATTCTTCTTTGGATGACGGTTACACCAGATCAAATTGATGAAATCATTTTTCCGGAAATTCCTGATGTAGAAAAAGATCCAGTATTATATAAAGTGGTGGAAACTAATATGGTTCATGGACCTTGCGGACACTACAATCCTTTTTCGGTTCGTAAGTCTGACAATAAATGTACGAAACACTATCCACGTGCTTTTCTTTCGGATACACAAACTAGAAATGATGGATATCAACTCTATCGTCTTCGCTCACCACATAACAGAACATTCAGCATTCAATTTAGAAGAGTGAATATCGAAGTTGACAACATATGGATCGTACCAATATGGTACGCCATTATTGCCTAATTCACATAAAAAACTCATATTAATGTTGAATATTGCAGTTTGGTGAAATCGATAAGATACGTTTGAAAGTACGTCACCAAAGGAAGCAACATGGCATAAAGCGCTTTGTTGGATATTTACTTTTGCAATTCATGAACGTTTTCCGACTGTTGTACGTCTCGCAGTTAATTTGGAGATTAGCCACAGAGTGTATTTCACCCCAGAGTATACAGTATAGCCAGTGGAATCATCGCCAGTAACAAAATTTACATTGACGAGGTTTTTCTCAACTTTCATCAGTGACCAGTTTGTGAGAATATTGCTCTATTCGGAAATACCTTGATATTATACGAGTACATGGAATGCATCGTCGAAAAAATAGTTACGCTGTTTTATCAACTAATGCATTAGGACGAATTTACACAACCCACCCGAAAAATTACGATTGTTTCTACCTTCGGTTGCTATTGATTAATGTACGCGGTTCAACTTTATTTGAGTCACTGCTTACTGTGAATGTTTCGATGTGTGCAAGGAATGAAAATGAAGTTCGCATACTTTTCGATATAAACATCAGCATTGTCAAAGACATTTTACATCGTCTTCGCTAAAAATTGGAAATGGTAAAATTTCGGTTGATACTTCCGGTGCTTCGGTATCAATTCCATCTTCCCTTTAGCAATTCACGAAAGATGAACTCATCACAAATGTTCGGACATAGGCCAAATTATCGTAACTACGATTCCTTAAGTGCACGCACAATGTTAGCTGCCAAAAAGACCGATGTTGTTGACTTAAACTGGAAGATTCAAAGTCAAGTTCCGGGAGACTTGCGCTCATACAAATCGATCGATTGTCTTGACTATGAAGACGACGCCGTGAAATATCCAGTGGTATTCCTAAATTCTTTGAACAGGCTTGGGATGCCACCGCATCATTTGCGTCCCAAAGTGGGATCTGTCGTTATTATGTTTCCCAATCTTCATGCGCCGAAACTGTGTAATGGATCCCGACTGATTGTGATGCACCTATCGAATACGATGAAGAGAATGCTTGATTCTACGAATTCCTTTGACGATTTCTCATTTAAGTTCAAATATATTCTGTTTCCAGTGAAAATTACATTTGAGATGTCAATCAACAGGACCTAAAGATAGTCGCATAGTGTGAGGCATAAATTTGGAAATGCTATATTTTTTGTTGTTTATAAAGCTGCGTTACTTTAAAAAAAAATGAAATGATAAATTTAACTTTCTTTTCATTTCAAAATACATAATTTCTCGCAGGACAACGGCTGCGGTTTCAGCTAGTTTTAAAATAAAATTACAACATTTAATATTTAATTTATCTTCATATTAATTTTCTTCTATTATCTTTTCGAGCGGGTGAAGATTATTACCTACATCCATATTCATGTTAGTAAATACATAGAATGTCGTTCTTATCATTGATGCAAAAACATATCGGGCTCAAGTTAATGACAGAATTGAAAGTGGGACACATGGCTTGGACATGGTAAATGGGAATTATCTGTGAATTAAGGACATTAGTAAATACTTATGAAACAATAGGTATTTTTAAACTATTAATGATGATGACAATTAAGGAATAATTATAATGACTTGATGTTCATGAAATTAAAAAAAAAACGGTAAACCGCTCCAAATTTTGGAATTTTATTATTTTTTTTAGCGAAAAATTAAAAAGCATTCAAATTGTAAAGTGGATTCATTTTTCATTTGTCTCACTTTATTTTAAAGATGATATTGAGATGTTATGTTTGGTTTCCTCAACTTAATTTTTTAAAATAATTTTAATTATTTTTAACGTGGTTACACAAGTGTTTTTATAAAACATGGAGTAAAATAAGGTACCAATATTTATTTGTATTTCCTTACTCACCAATTACTTGATTAATAATATTGTAGGACCAATTATTGTCTCCAAATATTTCATCCGCAAAACTGTGTAATTTTTTCAAACTTGATCACGAGGAATTATTATTGTTTTTTATTTTTACCTAAAATGTAAATATTTATAAATGATTTAAAATATAAAAATTAATTTTAATAGAAAATTAGAAATTTCTCCCAAAATAAATTTTTGAAAAAAAAAATAAAACATAAATAAGACAAAGTGCTTTGATGGTTATTTAAAACAAGACTCTAGAATTTTGAAAAATTCGATTTTTTTTTCATATATTTAAAGTTTAGACCCTTAAGAAAATATCTTCCAAAGGGTTTTTAAAAATTAAAATTATTTTAAGAGCTAAAGTTACCTTACTGACGCAGTACTAGGTAGACTCACTTTTTTAAAAGCGTTTTTCTCGAAACTACTTTTTTCCACACGGTACACAGTGGGAGAAATGGTCAATCTAGCGGCGCTTTCTTAATGGCTTCTTAAATACAATGAAAAAACGCATTACTTTATTCTAAAAATATGTGTTAATTATTTATTTCTATGTTTTTATGTTTTATTAGAAAAAAAAACTATTCAGAGTCGGAGCTCTCAGAATTACTGCCGTCAGGTAGATCATTTATATGTAAAAGAAGGTTTTTGACCTCATCATCTATTTCAATGTGATTTTTGGAGTACTTGGAGGTGCTTTTACACTCTGTTCTAGCCTTAAGTAAAATATCTTAGCTTGGATAAATATTGCAGTTTCGTTCTTTGGCACCATATTGCATTATTTTGTACGACCTTTTTGAGTATCCGCCATCTATATAAAGATATAAAGCTTCCTCAGGTGTATACGGAATTGGGGTATTTTATTCAGAGCTTACAGGCTTAAGCATTTTCGAAACAGTCGAACTTTCTTCAAACAATTTTGAAACAACCTGTGAAGCATTCCTTTTTCCAGCTTTGTAAAGACTTACGCTTGCCGCTACCATTAACTCTTGGTTAGGTGTTTCGTTAACAACTGATGCAATGTTTTTTTTTTTTTGAGTTTTCATTGTACACTCTGAAAAAGGTTTTTTAATACGGTGATGAACAGTTGGCTTAGAAAAAATTATATTTTCATCCAACCATTTCTTATTTCGCTCGTCGAACACTGACATAACCCTATGACATTCTTTCCACTTTTCTACAAGTTTGCTTATGAAATTTCTTCATTGCTTTTAAATTTTGCGAGTTTGCTCTTCACTATACTTTGAGCGATCAATGACGTTAGAAAATATATGATTTTCAACCGTTAGAAATTTTTTTGTTGGTACTGGTTCACTGTGCCATATTAAAAAAAGCGTGCGTGTAGACTCTGCCATAGTATCTAAAAAAAGGAAAAAAATCAGTAACTTGCAAATACTTGCAGCCAATTTTTGGACAAGACGTAGACCACAATATATTTAAACAAATTATACAAACATTGAATCGAATCCCATCGAATCCACCACATTTATTTTCTACGGAACATGGGATTACACATATAAAAACACTTTGATATAGGACAATTTCTTTTTCCATTGTAAAGATCTAAAACATACATATATTAACAGACCACAATACCTTTTTTTTATTTAACGTATACCAAATAATAATAATTAAGTCACAAATTTTATTACAAAATTTTATATTCAAGTCTTTCAGTTCAACAAAAATTGCACTTAAAAATAGGTAAATAGTAATTATTGCACTTGCTAAAACATGTGTTAAATTCGAAAGCTCACAGATACGCGAATATTTGGAATAAAACAAAAACGAAAACAGAAAAGACCCCGTTAGGAAATAAATTTTCAATAAAACAAACAAAATCAGGAGAATTCTGAATTTAAAAACTTCGCTAAAGCGTCGCTAGATTGACCATTTCTCCCACTGTTTGGTACCGACATTATCTCAAGTTCTATACAACCGATTTACTTGAAATTTTGTGTGAACCTTCTTTGTTTTTAATACTTGAAATAAATTCAGGAAATTCAAAAAAAGCGTAAAAAATGATTTTTATTTTCAGGCAGTCGCCATTTTCCAAACAAATTTTTTTCGTGTTCCCTGAGGTAGGGACTATAACAGCATCATTACTGATTAAGGATTTCTTTTGATTTTTTTTTCAGACCACCAGGAGAGTCAGGATCAATGTCATCAGGATGCGCCATTTTTTTTACACTTGTCTCTTTTATCTTTTTAAATATTTTTTTGTAAATTTTTTTTTTGTATTCTTAACCTTTAACTTATGACGTGGTAGTAAATTTTACACCTTGTGTTTTGATTTTCTCATAATCATAAAAAAGGCTTCTAAAATAAACGACACATTTTTCAAAAAAATACAAAGAGTTCAAAATTTTCTTTCCAAATACTGTAATTAGAATTAATTTAAATCAGTTTGATGAAATTTGTAAGTAAGTATAAAAAAATCTCTAATAAATTTTAGCAATCAAAATGGTGTAAAATTTACTACTACCTCTAAATCTACGTTTCGAAATTTGACCTCATAAGTTAAAGGTTAAGATATCAATAAAAACACCACAAAAAATGGATAGTAAAAATATTTTTAGTTTTTTTTAAAATAAAATTCAAAAAACTGCCCATAATTTGATTTCTAAATTGTAGCCGCTTAAACTCGAACGTCTTCGCCTTTGACTTTACCACCGATGTTTGAGGCTTCGACTAAAATCGGTAACAATTTTTTAATTGTTAATCTGGTTCCGTTGCATAACTTAGGTGCGTTTAAATTGCTAATGAGCATTATGGGTGATCCAATTTTAATTTCATTATGTGTGGCGCCATTCCAGATGGAAAAATTTTATCATTGAGTTTGTTAACGTAATCATTTTTGGTGCTAAAATTGCGAGTTCATAAAGCCAATTCGAATTTTTGTAATTAATTTTTAAATTTCGAAATACTTTGCCGACAGCAACTTGAATATTTGGTTGCACTTGACAAAAACCCTTTGGAAAAGAAATCTCATTTGTCGCAGGATCAATTGGAATTTGGCCGTTCCCTATATCTAAAAGTTGTTGCGAAAATGTTTGAGCAAATGAGTCTTGCTACAACTTAACTGGAATTCCTAAAAATCTCTAATTATTTACATTAATATACTTCAGTACACTTCAATATTCTTCAATATACTTCATTGTACTTAAAAATGTTTCATATTGACATACATATATGTATATCCATATAAAATAAGTCACTGTTTGCTTAAAGTCAATAGGGAACGCTATCGAGCTATGCTTAACGACTTTTTCCTGCCTGAATTAGAAGATTTTGATGTGAACGGTCGCGAAGATCCCCACAATATGATACGCCATGCAGCCAACGAAACAATCAATTTATATATGTAAAGACTTTTTGAGGAGCGTAGTATTTCGCGTGGCGAGCCTCTGAGATCGTCTGATTTAACATCGCTAGATTCTTTATTGAGCGGTTACATCAAATCATTTGTATATGGGGGTAAGCCCGAGATGATTGTGGTCCTGGAAATTCCAGCAACCAGGGGCGGTTTAGCATTGTATTGGGCTTTACGCTTCAAAATCAACCTGTTTGATATTGCCTACCTGTTAGTACTCGACTGGAAGCCCGCCTTGTATTTGAAAACTAAAGATTTACCACGTTTTACTTTGCATAATTAGTTGTGATTATTCACATTCTTAATTAGTCCTTCTAAGAAATAGTTAATATTTTCTTCTTATGTAAAAATAAAATAAGAGTTCAGAACTACGGCGAAGAGAAACTATTACAACAACTAACTTTATTGTGCAAAGAGAAAAGTCAAATCAAGTAAACATTTTCGAGAAGTTTTATTTTAAAATAGAAAAACGAGGGCAGATGCATTCAGTTACGCAAAGAATACCACCATGCATAATTAACTACTACTTCGTATAACAATATCTCTTAGAGCTTTGCTAATCTTACATCACACCAAATATATTTGCACATTCTTCCACAAGCAACACCCATACGCAACTGAGGTCACAAAGTAACGCCAATCGAACTAGGCACAGAACGAGCGTGTCCGATAGGCCTACTTAAATTCACCGCAACTTAATATTCGCTGCATATGAGTATTCACTATAGAGCAATTTATGGTCACATGTAGACGCAAGTTGGTCGGTGCACACATCCACTTACATTAATGTGATGTGCACGCAATTGCAGCCCCAAAACATTTTCGTATGACTGAACTCTGCGCATCAATTAGCTGTGCGAATATTTTCCCATAATTTTGGTTGAGAATATCCGATTTAATTATGCAGCAAATTAATTCTCGTTGTCAATATTGAATTACGACCAATGAATGTGGAATGCCAATATGATGTATGCATATACTCGTACATATGCACATACAACATACATATGCATATAAAGGGTGATTTTTTAAGAGCTTGATAACTTTTTTAAAAAAAAAAACGCATAAAATTTGCAAAATCTCATCGGTTCTTTATTTGAAACGTTAGATTGGTTCATGACATTTACTTTTTGAAGATAATTTCATTTAAATGTTGACCGCGGCTGCGTCTTAGGTGGTCCATTCGGAAAGTCCAATTTTGGGCAACTTTTTCGAGCATTTCGGCCGGAATAGCCCGAATTTCTTCGGAAATGTTGTCTTCCAAAGCTGGAATAGTTGCTGGCTTATTTCTGTAGACTTTAGACTTGACGTAGCCCCACAAAAAATAGTCTAAAGGCGTTAAATCGCATGATCTTGGTGGCCAACTTACGGGTCCATTTCTTGAGATGAATTGTTGTCCGAAGTTTTCCCTCAAAATGGCCATAGAATCGCGAGCTGTGTGGCATGTAGCGCCATCTTGTTGAAACCACATGTCAACCAAGTTCAGTTCTTCCATTTTTGGCAACAAAAAGTTTGTTAGCATCGAACGATAGCGATCGCCATTCACCGTAACGTTGCGTCCAACAGCATCTTTGAAAAAATACGGTCCAATGATTCCACCAGCGTACAAACCACACCAAACAGTGCATTTTTCGGGATGCATGGGCAGTTCTTGAACGGCTTCTGGTTGCTCTTCACCCCAAATGCGGCAATTTTGCTTATTTACGTAGCCATTCAACCAGAAATGAGCCTCATCGCTGAACAAAATTTGTCGCGAAACACATTTCGAACCGAACACTGATTTTGGTAATAAAATTCAATGATTTGCAAGCGTTGCTCGTTAGTAAGTCTATTCATGATGAAATGTCAAAGCATACTGAGCATCTTTCTCTTTGACACCATGTCTGAAATCCCACGTGATCTGTCAAATACTAATGCATGAAAATCCTAACCTCAAAAAAATCACCCGTTACCAGCTCCTTAACAGTTCTTCGGTCTGGGGACAATGGTCGGTAGGAGTTCTACAAGGCGGTGAAGAATTTGCGTATTTGCGAATTGAAGGTTTTAACGTGTCGGAACAAAGCCAACCAAATGGCTTCAGTAATAGTCTCGCCAACGCGGATGAGTTAGTTTTGGAATAGTTAGTTGATATCGATCCAGACATTTAACTATTACAGATTTTATAATATAGCGTCCTTGTCCGTAACTTTGTGCTACTTACAAAAGGTGGCGATTCGACACAAGCGAGCCCTTGAAAATTTCAGAAAAATATTTTTCAGCTTAAGTTATTACCAAAAACCTTAGAATCCCTAAAAGAAATGAAGAAATTTATAAATTAAGTGAAAATAAAATACTTTTTCAGACTCCCTTTAACTAAAAACAGTTATTCATGGATTTTCGTCGTGAAGAGGCCAAAGGAGTTTGTACCCTGAACAGAAAGAGGATTTGATCGTCGTGTCTGATTCAATTTGGTGCCTTATGTTACTTTAATAAAAATTCTGGTTCTTTGACACGACTTTTCGCAATTTGTTGAAACCTTAACATTTTGTTGACTATGCATACAATGGGCGTAGTTTACAAGTATTGTAGCCCACGTTTGTACACATCGGTTGGTTAAGGTTAAATGGTCATGCTTTGATTATGCCTTGTAAAATTTGGTCAAATATCCTTGATTACAACACTCGAATTACAAACTTTTCGAAGGCTCTTGTCGTTGCAAACTTTTACTGTTGTTGTCAATGGGTTGTGGGGTGCGTAATACTCACACATAATAATTTTGTGCTCAGGAACAGGAAAGTGCTGTTAAAGAGGAAAAATTTATAAAATTGGTGTACTTAACAGGCTAAAACACGCACATACGCTCACATTTACGTGTGTTATTCAGCTTGCGGGGCATCGGTATAAATAACACCATTAATGCATTGCGTAAATCATCTACAAATAATCAGCTATTGGTAAATAAGCACTGGAATGCAAGATAATTCATTAATTAATTCAGCACTCGAACATTCGCTGCAATTAGAGTTTATTTTAAGCATACCATATATAATATTATATATTTATGTACAACGGCGTGTTATTTGCGAAGTAGTGTGCATTTTAATTAAGAGCGTAAAAAGGATTATGAGCTTTATATCAAATTTGGATGTGCTAATTTTGTGCATATTTATAAACAGATTTGAGTCACGGAATTTTGCACTTTCGTATTTAAAAATGGTTTTCCATATTTCTCAGTTTCGATTCGAGCAAATATTGATAAGAGTTTAACCCATCGCCCACCTCGCTATCGTAACCTGGAAAAATAATCAGATTTTGAATAACCTTTTTATAGATTATATAAGATGGCACTCTGAAAAAATCCATTAACTTCTCAATGCTGAATGTCTAATTTTCCAATTCAGACAGAGCTTGAGAAGTGGTGAATCGAACTTATATAAATTAAATAAATTCTCATAATAAATGAAAAAAAAACTAACAAATACTCTTAACTAATATGTACATACTCGTACTCCCTTGTATTGAATTTCACTATATGCCTCTGTTTTTGATTTCACAGGTAAACCTTATGACAAGTGCACAGGGATCCAAAGATCAAGTTTAGCCAGCAAAGTGGCTAAAGTAAGACGGCTAATACATATACTATTCGCAAATATATATTCTACCACTTAGTTACTTAATAGAAATTCATAAGGCGTCCACACAAGAATATTGTCCTTCTCCCTCACTAAACTTATCCTCACCTGGAAGATATTACTGAAATCCAACCTTGGGTGGATATAGTCTGTTTCATCTAAATTTGTTCGAAACCATCAACATCAACTAATGATCAATAAAGTAAAGGACTGGTACTTGAGAATCGACGATTGACAGCCAGAGATTTTATTGGCGTCGCTGGAACGGAAGGATCAGTGAAAGCCATTTATAAAGGTCATTTGGGCCTAAAAAAAGGAAAGCACGATTGGTTTCCAATATCATTAAACATTTTCGAAAAACAGTGTTGCATTAACCTCTGTGAAATAATGCTTTCCGACTACCAAGTTGTCACGAAACGTATTAATACTGACGATGGTTCTTGGATTTATGCTTACAACCCGGAAACAGACGATTAATCGGCAAAATATCGTGGCAAAGTTGAACTGAAGTCAAAGCTGGTCAAAAATCAAATGGTTTTCGATTATCGAGGTTTTGCGCACTCCAATTCCTTCCCACCGGCCAAACTGTCAGCAAGATATTTGATTGTTATGCGTCGTTTGAACGAAGCTATTCGTAACGAATTATGTCGACAACTCTTGGTTTTTGCCCTATGATAATGCGCCGTCGCATACTGCGTTAATTTTCCGTTTGTTTTTCGCCAAAATAATATTATAATTTAGCTCCATGTGGCTTAAGCAAGCTTGAAAATTCCGCTACGGGGTAACCGGAAGAAAACATTCAACGCGAATCGCTACGAGCAGTCAAGGCTATTCTGTAAACTATTAGGTCTACAACTTTGCTTCCGCCGTTTTTTTTTTGTAAATTTAAGGCTTTATTGTATAAAAACCGTCCAAAAGTGTGTTCCCTTATTCTCTGAAAAAGCAATGCTTAATTAACACACAGAATGCGTTATGCTCCCTTTTTTTGTAAACTAACACACGTTGCTTTACAAGAATTCTATATGTTTTTAATACCTTATAGAAATCATATAGATGGTGTAGTAGAGCAATAGTATTATCTATGAATGTGTCAGCCTCAGTAAATCGTTGACGGGTCCTAATACGCTCTTTTCTTGGAATTAAAAATGAAAACCATCATGTCCCGCAAATGTCGAGAATTCTGTTCAAAAAGTGACATTTTCAGTTGAGAAAAAGTTTGGGAAGCAAACAGATCTATACAAATAATTTGTTGGGTTATTGTTAACAATTGACCAAGATCGATATAAAACGATTTATTCGACCAGTGCTTGACCCTAGAGAGATCTATTGGAAAACGTTGTAGACCTAATAATTTAAACATCGAACGTTGGCATTTTTGTATTGGAGTCAAGAAGAATTACTTTAAGAGGGACGACATAGAGATAGACATAGGTTTTGAAGACTAAATTAAGAATTTTAAAATTATGAACGAATTCTTACTATTTTGCTCGGCAGTAGTATCTCATATAAGCTTTTTTTAATTTGTTGTTTAATGTTCATGTTCCAGTTCGGTTTAGTGTAGATCGCGACCCTTACATATTTTTATGTGGAGAGCAGAAGGGAGATGAAATTGGTAAGGTTTTTTCCAGAATTTCACGGATTCTTTAAGGAAGCGTCCCAGATACCATCAACACTATATCGTCTGCATATTATACTACGTTTTGCGCTATACCTTTTCGTACGTACCATGTTTGTGTCACTGAGCAGTTGGATACTGTTACCATTCTGTTCATATGCATATGGATACACCATTTGCAAACCATGCCGTCTACGCCGCCATGAATCAATGACCCTGCAAATCTTTTAGGTTTCCGATATTGGATGGGAGTACTAGATTTCTCGCGAATGCTGAAAAGTATCCAGGGACTGATTCGTTATGGAAGGCCCCTTGAACAGCCTGGAGTTATGGACGAAAAGCGTTGATAACCTGAGGTCCAATACTTGTTTCCGATTTGAAAATACTTATATATACTTAAATTTACGTTACGTGTTTACGTTACACCCTATTAGTATGTCTTATTACTTGTTGACATCTGTTAGTTTTATGAGTGATTCAAATGTCATTTCTTTTAAAGAAAATATTATAATTCCTTATTTTAAGCCCCTTGCCATCTTTAACCCATGGCTTCTGTATGAGACCGATGTCGATGCCCATCTCATTTATGAGGATTGTAAGACTGTTTTTATATATGCGAATTTAAGATACTTAGTTGTTATGTACATGTTCTCTTTGACGATGACATCTACCGTATTGTATCCATCAGCCGCTTTGTCACCCAGAAATATTTTCATCGTGGCTTTAGATGTCAAATCTAATTTTGTAGTCAACTTTCGACAGAGTTTCAAAGAACACCTTTCTGGTTTCCTCTCAGCTACAAGTCATCTACACCTGGTACAGCATCCAAATGCCTGCACAATTTCTCCTTGAGATATCTTTGGCGAATACATACATATAAGCTTGCATTTGAGGTCTACAAAAGCGACGATAGTTTCATCAATGCGGAATATGTGATGGTTATTTTTGAGAAACGAAAATTAGTTGATGAAATTTTAGTTTAATGGAAAAACGAAAATTCCTATATTAAATGTATGGGAACCTAAAAAAAAATAACGACGCCTTAGTGGTAAGCTACAGCGGCTGGCTTGAGGGAGGACTTTTTGTTTGTCAATCACTTACACTAGAGTTGAAAAAAAAACTAAAATTTTTGTTTGAAGCACCCTAGTACACAGCGCCTTTGGAGGTTGATGACACCATACAAGGTGCTTTTAAAGTAAACAAGACTTAAAAGAAAAAAACAGAACAAATGTTTTTTTTCGGCAAAATCAATTATTTTATTCAAAATAGTCTCCTTCTGTTTCAGTACAGCTTTTGCACGGTAAAACTCAACAACTTCACTACCAATCAATCAAATGTCATGAAATGAACAATAGATAAAGAAAGCAGATCTAACACACCAGTCGACATATAGATGGCTCCACCAGGGGGTGCTAGATTCCAGAAGTCTTGTTTACTTTGGAACGCACCTTGCATTTACGTTATAGATGCTTTAGTTGGTTCCACTTTGTTTGCTGATATTACTACCGGCGTGCTTTATTACAAGTGGGTTTCCAAAGTAAACAAGACTTTTTAAATCTAGCGTCCCCTGGCGGCACCATCTATATGTCGACTAGTGCGTTAGAATCTGCTATCTTCATCGATTGTACAGTAAGAATTTCATGACATTTTACTGATTGGAAGTGAAGTTATTGCGCTTTAAGTGTCAGTATTTTTGTGTTATCGGTGCGAAAATAAGCTTCGAATAAAGAGCTAGCTAAAATTGCTAAACCTTTAACCGAAACATTTCAAATGATGAAACAAGTTTATGGCGATGATTGCCTATCCCGTAGCAGAGTGCACGAGTGGTTTCAAAATTTTCAAAGTGGTCGTGAGGACATACATAAATGATGATCAACATGTTTGCCAATCTAAATCCGAAATCCGTGATCACCGGAAATTGTATCGAAACTGGGGTGAATTCGTCAAAAATCAGCCGAAATTATCATTGAAATTCATGGAAATATAATTAACCATCTCCAAAGCATCGATTTATGGCATTTTGACCGAAATTTGGCCTTATGAAAGGTGTGTGCACGGTTTGTTCCGCACAAATTGACTGACGACCAAAAATTGGTCAGAATTGAACATTCGAAGGACGATTATTTTACCAAAAATCGCATTTTAACCATTAAACACTCCCCGTATTTACATTATATGGCACCGTGCTACTTCTTCCTTTTCGGAAAAATGCATTTGCCCATGAAAGGAAGGTGTTATGCGGCCGTAGAGACTACTCAAGAAGCTTGCACCGGCATACTGGTAGCCATACCGGCCAAGGAGCTAAAACACTCGTTCAACTATGCAAAAAGCTGTATTGAAGCAAAAGAGGACTATTTTGAATAAACTAAATATATTTTTTAAAGTCCTGTTTACTTGTGAGCATACCAGGTCTATCATTCGGTAGTATTCTTTTTTATCTGACGACTGGAGATCAGGAGCACGTCTTAGTTGGATTCCCATATGTCATTGTGCCTGAGAACAGACTATTTCCTTATTAAGTAGTAAGATTTTGCCTGACCTTTGCCGATACAGGATACAAGGCGGCTTCTACTAAATGTCAAAGAGGATATATCTTCCAGTCCGCGACAACTATAAAACTTTTCATAAAAACTTCTATTTGGTCTACGTATTTTACAGAGTTAAGTCGGAAAAATCATACCATTACGAAGATTTTTGCATAAAAAAGTTTCAAAAAATAAATAATAAAGATAAGCAAAGCTTTAAACAAAGCTCGAGAAATGAGAAATAGTGAAGTGCAACAATTAGTTCTTCTATAGTGGCGTACCCACCGCTTACACGCTTATAGCCGAGTCAATAACAGCACGACATTCGTTTCTTTTTTCAGCAATTTGTCGCCAATTCGACAGCCAGGTCCTTCTTCACCTGATCTCTCCAACGGAGTGGAGGTCAACCTTTTCCTCTGCATCCCCCGATGGATACTGCGTCGAATACTTTCAGAACTAGAGTGTTTTCGTCCATTCGGACGACATGACCTAATCAGTGCAGCCTCTGTCTCTTAATTAAACCATGGCCAACGCGCAAAGGTCCATAAATCTTTCGGAGAAACCTTTCTCTCGAAAACTCGCAACGTCTACTCATCAGATGTTGCCATTGTTCACGCATCTGCACCACAAAGCAGGACAGGAATACTGAGTGAATTAACGAGTTTTTTTTTTTTTTTTGTCGAGAGCGGACATTACTTCGCAGTTGCCTACTCAGTCCGAAGAGCACCTGTTGACAAGAGTTATTCTGCGTTGGATTTCGAAGCTGACATTGTTGTTGTTGTTAATGCTGGTTCCAAGATAGACGAAATTATCTACAACTTCGAAGTTATGACTGTAACAGTGAAGTGCGTGCCTAGTCGCGAGTGCCACGACTGTCTGTTTAATGACAGGAGATATTTCGTCTTGCCCTTTGGAGAAAGCAGAACTAACGGTGCGGATGTTGAGGCCAATGGTATCAATATCATCGACATATGCCAGCAAACTCCTATAAAAGATTGAACCTGATCGATTAAGTTCTGTATCTACAACATATAAGAATATGTCTTTTCTACATCTACAATTTATAAAAGATTCTCCTTATAGTAAAAATGTCGTTTTACTGCTACTAAGGCAATTGCAAAATTATTTCAGATAACTTAACATCTCTTTAATATTATGTTTCAAATAACAAGAAAGAGGTGGTATTGTTCTAAAATTAAATGTGACAAATACGTATTTTAATTAAACTTTGTTTTTAAAATTTGAAATGGCGACAGGATTCACTTTAGTGCTGTGCGAAGTCCAACATATTTGCTTCTGGAACGCACTTCAATGTATTAGGTTGTCAAAAAAGTCTTGCGGTATTTTTTATTGAATTTTCAATTGCTCATAAAATTGGTTACAATAATGCGATTCAAGTCAAATATGCGCCGTTTTTTCGATGACGCGTTTCCCACGAGATGCCAACTTCATAAAGCCCCTCTCATAGAAGCTGGCTTCCCTATTGGCAAAAAACTCGGAGAGCCAATTTTCACAGGACCCTTTTGTGGCCAACTTCAGACTACCAAGCGCGTTCGCCATGGACAGAAACGGGTGGTAATCATTTGGTGCGAGATCCGGACTATACGGTGGATGCAAAAGAACCCCCCATCCGAGCTCCCGGAACTTTTGGCGCGTCACTAAAGATGTGTGTGGCCTGGCGTTGTCCTGATGGAAGACAATTCGGCCTCTGTTGATCAAAGATGGCCTCTTCTGCATGAGTGCTGCCTTCAAGCGGTCCAGTTGTTGGCAGTACAGGTCCGAATTAAGCGTTTAGCGATAGGGGAGCAGCTCATAGTGGATTATTTCCTGCCAATCCCACCAAACACACAGAAGAACCTTCCTGGCCGTCAATCCAGGCTTGGCCACCGTCTGGGCCGCTTCACCGCTTTTCGACCACGACTGTTCGCGCCTTACGTTATCGTAAATGACCCACTTTTCATCGCCAGTCACCATACGCTACAAAAACGGGACGATTTTGTTGCGATTCAGAAGCAATTCGCATGCGTCGATACGGTCAAAGATGTTTTTTTGCGTCAATTCGTGTGGCACCCATACATCGAGCTTCTTAGTGACTCCAAGCTTCTTCAAATGGTTTATAACGGTTTGATGACTACTATGCCGGTCTCTTTCGACCAATTCAGCGATTTTATCGCAATTTTCGACGACAGACCTTCCGGAGCGTGGCGCATCTTCGGCCACCTCTACACCAGAACGAAAACGTTGAAACCATCGTTGTGCGGTGGAAATGGAAACTGTATCGGGTTCATAAACTGCACAAATTTTATTGGCGGCTTGAGATGCATTTTTGCCTTTATCGTAGTAGTACTGTAAAATATGCCGTATTTTCTCTTTAGTTTGCTCCATGTTTGCGACGCTATAACTCACGAACGACTTAAAAGAAACCACAATCAATCAAACACATGTTAGCGCGTGAAATGAGCTTTCCAAAAGGATATAGCATGACCCGATGCGACGAATAAAACTAGAACTATGCGCTTTCAGCGCCGCAAGACTTTTTTGACAACCCATTAAATTTTCCATATTAGAGCAAGTACATATAAATTTTCTTAGCCTATATTTTAGGTGCAGAAACTGCAACCAGCTGAATTGAGTGCGAAAAGGCAAAAGTAGTGCTGAGGCGAAAGTTGACATGAGGAAATTAAACATTGAGGAAAAGACAATTTTCAAATGTGCGCAAACTATGTTCGAAAGAAAATGAAGCTATAGAGGTATAAGTGGACAACACTAAAAATGAATTGAAGGTCATTTAAGAATCAGCATTTAATTGAATAGAAGTTGACATAGCCGAGCTTTGTCGCACACAAGTGTACATATACTAATGCATATAACATCAATGTAGTATACTTGAATGTTTCAAGCAGCCAGTTAGTTTGGTTGGTTAGTCAAAATGTGGCAAAGACAGCGCGGGCAGCGGAGAGAATTGAAGGTAACGCCAATAGTAGAGGTGGCAAGTACCCCTGAGTCTGCCCACCACATACACCCACTCTCCGTTTAAAACATCGTAATGCGATGATTTTACAAAAAAGCTACTCCTAAGAAAAGTGGACGGGGCAGACGCGATTGCGGCAAAATACGGCAACTATGTAAGATGTGTGCTGTATAAACTGTGTAAGCGTTAAAGCGCAGTGGCAAGAAGAGCGCGGGTAGCTGACGTGTGTTGCAGGCCAGCAAACTTGGCAAAGACTCAAAGTTCAGTTTAATTAAACGCTAATTTATGGCCCCGATAATGCACAGGACATTTTCGAATTGCTATGAGGATATAGCTGGTGTGTGTGTGTGTATGAATGCCTCATGGCGCAAGTCACTTTGCGCACATTTATTCAGCAGTCTCAATGTCATTCATTTATATATGTCACTCCATGCAACTGTTTATATATTCTATAGGACCTATGTATTGTATCTAAATATGTAGCTGTACATTTGTAAGCTATTTACTTGCTACACATTCATTTGTTGTCAAAATCAATAACATACAGTTGCAATCAAAATTAAGTGAACATACAGACCAGGGGTATTCTGCGATAAGTAACATTGTACAAAGTCTCCAAAATGTTGGTGACTATTTGATTTACAGTTACTTTAAATTCAAACTAGCTAAGGCATAATGAATTTTGTCACTTAGATTCATTTGAGTGTGAGTTCTTCACGTGTAAATAAAGAACCTGAAAAATTGATGGATCATGAATAAATGAACAGGCAACATTTTGTCAATTCATATTGTGTAAAATCATGTGATGTGAATTTATTTATTCATTCGAAATATTGAACGAAATACGATTTACTGAAGATATAAAAATGTTTCCTCGTAAGTAAAATAAATTTTATTAAGTAAGATTTTATATCATATCCTGTTTTCGTAAATATTTGATTTCACTTAATAAATATGGAGAAAATACAACGTTTAAGTACTTCAGAACGCATTGCAATTGGGTCAAACCACGTCAAGTGGTCCAAAGAATTTTTACGAAATATTTATATCACTGGGTATGCGCCTGCTCCTCTTCCTAATGAACTGCTTATTTTCAAAAACGGTGATTTTTCGAAATTTTCGTGGACCACTTGACGTAGTTTGATCCAATTGTTAATTTAAATAAAAAAGGTGAAACTATACGCTCAATATCCAAAACTTTCAACAAATTTCCTTCAGCAGTCCACAAAATCATAAAACTGTTCATGAGTGAGAATCGAATCCCTCGAAAGTTTTACATCAAAACGTGTTGATTCCAGAATTATAAATATTTATAAGTCAAATATGTTTTATTCCGCACCGTAAATGAAGGCTCTGCTGGTGACAGAAGAGAAAAGTGCACCGTCTTTGCCTACGATTCATAGACGCTTAAACGAAGGTGATATGTATGGTCGGGTACCACGGAAGATTTCTTATATAAATCAGTTCAGTTCAAAAAGGATGAAATTTTATGCAGATCAAGGGCAATATTACGATTCTTTTGGCGCCGCGATTTGATGATACGGATGGATAGAGGAAGTCCCGGATTAAAAAAATGTATTCACATATACCCTCCTCAGACTAATAGTTTTCGAGAAATTTCTGTTTAAAGTTCAAAAATTGGTAAAAACAATGCTCGTTATTTCACTATTATCAACCCACTTTTCACACATTTTTCAATTAATGTATATTTAATTACACTGTACACATTCAAATATATCAAAAATTTACACTAATTGTGAATTTTTAAAGAAAAAGAAATATATTTTTAAAACTATTTTGCACATTCAAACTTTCAAGAGATTTGTGTGTTTACAGTTATGACAAATGGCAGTGTTGCCATACTTTGTGTCCTGAAAATATAATCAAAAATGTTTCTGTTTCATATTTAGAGATATAAATGATTCAAAATGAACTATTGTTTAATATATTTATATGGATTATATAACATATATTATTTAAAAAATATAATTATACAGCAGAAAGTAGTTTGACACAAAGGAACTATGAACACCCCGATTTTGGACCGACCGGGGTTATTTTTTTGAAGCGCGGCCGAAGGCCGACCAGGGTCATTTTTTTTAAAGCGCGACCGCAGGCCGCCAGTGCAGAAAGTAGTTTGACACAAAGGAACTATGAACACCCCGATTTTGGACCGACCGGGGTTATTTTTTTGAAGCGCGGCCGAAGGCCGCCAGTGCAGAAAGTAGTTCGACACAAAAGAACTATGCACACTCGGTAATTGAGCGACCAGGGTCATTTTTTTTGGAGAGCGGCCGAAGGCCTGCCAGTGCAGAAAGAAGTTCGACACAAAAGAACTATGAACACCCCGATTTTGGACCGACCAGGGTTATTTTTTTGAAGCACGGCCGAAGGCCGCCAGTGCAGAAAGTAGTTCGACACAAAGGAAATGCAAACACCCCATTTTCTCTATATACATATATTAAACAGAAAATTCTTTAATAATTTTTCGAAAACACAATATGTGGCAACACTAGTATTAGTCATGTCATGTAAATAAAAATAAAATGAGAGAGAATTACATATAAAATTGTGGCACTTTAAATACGTTTTTTAATCCAGTGATCATCCTTTTTCAGATTATACCCTCACATCGCGGCGCCAAAAGAATCGCAATCGTACCAGACCATGTCTTGAAACCAAGTAATTTTTGGTCAAACATTTTTTGGACGGACTAATCAATGATAAGGAAGGAAGTACAGTGGTGGCCAAATCTATGTGTGGCTTAAACAAGGCGAAGCATTGACATTCAAGTGTGTAAAACCTACACTTAAAGAAGACAATAGGGGTATCACGGTATGGGGCTGCATTTCTGCAGAAGAGGTATTCACAATAAGGGTACTTGAAAGCAAAGTTAACTCTCAAGATATCTTTGTTTCTTTAACACTGTTCATAATTTCTAGCTACTTTTTTGAAATGGGATTTAAAGCTTTTTACTGCTGACTCCCATAAACCACCCATATGAGGAGCGCTTGGGGGGATAAATTGCCAGTTAATACCTTGAGGAGCATACCTTTGTACAATTTCTGGTGAGACTTGTTTGATAAAATCCACAAACTCCTTTTCAGTGGCTCTTTGGGCTCCAATGAAGGTCTTACCATTATCGCTCATCAGTTTTGATGGGAAGCCGCGTCGTCCGACGAAGCGAGCAAATGCCGCGAGAAAATCCTCCTTTGTCAGATTCGTACACAGCTCGAGGTGCACTGCTTTTGTCGTAAAACAGACAAAGACAGCCAAATAGCCTTTCATCAGGGTGGGAGACCTTAGCATGGACGCCTTTATTTGAAAAGGCCCAGCAAAGTCGACACTTGTAACTGTGAAAGGCAGAGCGAAGTTGCAGCGTTCCGGTGGAAGTGCTGCCATAATCTGAGTTCGTAACTCCTGCTTGTGCATAGTGTAGATCTTGCACATGAAAATGCATTTCTTTATTTGGGGCTTAAGACGGGGAATATAGAATTCTTGACGGACTATATGCTGCATTAGGCGATGTTCAGCGTGTAGCATAAGTAAGTGGATATAATTGAGGAGTAATGTGGCAAGTTGGGATTTCTCTGCTATAATTAGAGGGTGGCGTTCGTTGTACGTCAGGCTTGAGTTAGCAAGCCTACCGTTCGCCCGAAGCAAACCTTTCGGGTCCAAGAATGGGTTAAGAACCAAGAGTGAACTCCTTTTATCAATGGGTTTTTATTCTCTTAATAGTGAGATGTCGCGCTGAAGTAGCGCATTTGAGTGGATGCGATTAGTGTGACCTTTGCCTTTTGAAGTTCTAGGTGCGTCAATGTATCGCATTGGTTAGAGTCTGGGTGAATTCCCTTAATTTTATTTTTGAGTCGCTCTATGAACTTTAGCATGTAGGCGATAACTCGGAGGGCGCGAAGGATCGATGAAAATCGCTCAAGGATGTCACTATCATCCAATGTTGAGTGAAAGCAGTCGATTTTTCGACTTTCTGGGGCAATTATATTGCGCATGGGCGATTTTGGCCAAGAATCGGGAGATTCTATTAACCATCGGGGGCCATTCCACCAGAGGGCGGTGGTGGCGAGGTGCAGCGGCTTGCACCCTCTTGTACCTAAATCGGCAGGATTTTCAGCACTGGCTACGTGTCGCCAAGTGGCTGATCCCACTAGGTCAAGTATTTGTGACGTACGATTAGAAATGTACATTTTCCATGCGTGTGGTGGTTTTTTCAACCAGGCTAGAAGTATTTCAGAATCGGACCAGAGATGCAATCTGTATTTCTTCATGTTAAAATGGGTCTGCACCATGGAAACCAATTTTGCGATTAGTAGGGCGCCACAGAGCTCAAGTCGAGGTAGACTTAGCGTTTTTAGAGGAGCCACCTTAGCCTTAGCTACTAATAAGTGGCTTGTGGTCGCACTATCGCTTTGTGTGCGCACATATATAGTGGCACAGTATGCCTTCTCAGAGGCGTCACAGAAGCCGTGTAATTCGACTTTGTGTTCGGGGGAATAGTTTACTGACCGCGGGATTTGTATCTGGGAGATGTCGTTTAGATTGCTCGCGAACTGTGACCACTTTTCTAAACGAAGTGGTTTTACTTGTTCGTCCCAATCGGTCCCATCTAGCCATAATTCTTGTATCAGGATTTTAGCTTGTATCATAATTGGCGAAAGCCATCCTGCGAGGTCGAAAAGTTTTGCCACAGAGGATAGAATTTGGCGTTTTGTAATAGCGGATACTGCAGATATTGACTCGGTAGTGTATGAAAACTGGTCAGATATCGCATTCCATTGAATCCCCAGAGTCTTTGTTGTACTTTCCTTTTCGAATTTAAGGAAATTAGTATCCAACAAGTTTTCTTTTGGTATATGTTTTACTATATCGGGATGATTAGCAGTAATCTTTTTCAGGGGAAACCCTGCGGTTTTGAGGGCTCTTATAACCTGTGATAAGGATTCGTATGCTTGTGGAAGACTGTGACTTCCAGACAGAATGTCGTCAACATACGTTTGCGTTTTTAACACCTGGGTTGCCAGAGGGAATTCTGACTTGGTGTTTTCTGCCAATTCGTGCAGTGTTCGAATGGCTAAGTATGGAGCACAGTTGACACCAAAGGTAACATTTTTTAACTTAAAGTCGCGTAGTGGAATAGTGAAGGATTTTCTGAAAATAATTCGTTGAAAATCTTGATCGTCTTTATGTACGACTATTTGTCTATACATTTTTTTTGACGTCCCCGTTGAATACCTATTGGAATATACGCCAATTTAAGATAAGCAGCATTAGGTCTGGCTGAAGCGTGGGTCTCGTAAATAAAATGTCATTTAGGGAATTTCCCGAACTCGTGGATTTTGACGCATTGAACACAACTCTTACCATTGTAGTTTTTTTGTCTGGCTTTACTACTGCATGATGTGGCAAATAAAACGAGTAGTATTTACTTTGTATGATTTTTTCGCCAGCGCTGACTTCCTCCATATGGTCTAAAAGGAGGTATTCTTCTACGACCCTATCATATTCTGGTTTCAGCCCGCCATTTTTTCCTACTGTTGGATAGCAGCGGTGCGGGAATGACCTAAGGCGAATGTGCGGGGAAATTCTGGCTTTAGTGGTAGTCGTATGACGTACCGGCCATCTTCTGATCGAGTAGCTGTGGTTTTATAAAAATCCTCACAATACCGATCTTCAGGGGTTGTGATTGATACGGGGGGGAGTTCTTCTAATTCCCAAAATTTTCTTAATTCCGTATTGAGGTATTCGTTGGAGATTTCCTCAACTTGAGTTGTCATTGTGGCAACTGGTTCCGCAACTAGTCCACTTAGGACCCATCCGAAAATGGTATTTGCGCCAGAAGTGTTTTTGCAATTTTCTCAATACTTTCGAGTATTGTATGAGATCACTTCCTAATTGAAGATCTATTTGAGTGGGAATGTTGTAGTTGGGGTCTGCTAACTTAAGGTGTGAAACCTTTTGCCAATGCTTGCATTTATATGATAGCTTGGAAGCATGTTTGTTAATTGCGGTAAGACAATAGCTTCGGCTTGAATGCGCTTATCCGCTTGGGAGGAAATTAGGGTAATGGGGTAGATTTTATTGGAGTTTTGAACTACTCTTCCGCCCATTCCCGTAATTTCAAAATTGGATAATTTCGTAGGCAGTTGTAGCCTATTTTGTGCCCTAGACGCAATAAATGATCGTTGTGATCCTTGTCTGTCTATTAAGGCCCTGAGTTTAAACAGCTCTCCTCGGTGTTCGATGGAGACGACTGCTGTAGGTAGTAGTATTCTACTGTTGTTTTCGCTATGTAGCGTTTGGGTTTTCACCGCCTTTGAGCAACATGGTGCTTCTTAGCTGTTTTCTGAATTTGTTGTTGCAACTAAACCTGTTGCTCTTTTTATGTTTGCGCTGTTTGGGGGTGAGCTGGAAAAATTAGTAATGTGTAACATCGAATGATGTCGTTTATGGCAATAAACGCAATTAAATTTGCTTTCACAATCTTTAAGCATGTGTGCATGTGATAAGCAGTTTGTGCAAAGTCTTTTTGACTTTACAAAATTGTTTCGGTCAACTACATTTAATCTTGACGTCAACTACAATTCGCATGACGTTTGTTTGTATTGTTCAGATATGAACGTTTGATTTTTGAAGAAGCTTCTATTTGAATTGTTGTTGCTACTGGCTTGGGATCTTTGGAAGCTTCTATTAAGGTCATGGGAAATACCTTTTGGTTTAATTATCTTTTTATCAACTCTTTCTGCGATTTCATACTGGGTAGTTAGGAAATCTTGCAATTGCTGCCACGTGGGGCATTTTTTCCTTGATGAGAGAGATTGTTCCCTTAGCAATAACGATTTTTCTGATAATGCGGCGGTACATATATTTATCAGAATTGGGTCCGCTAAAACCGACAAACAGTTGGAAACAGTGGATTGAAGTTTCATATATTCTTCACTTGTTTCCTTTTCAATTTTGGGCAAGTTCATTAATATCGTTATTTGCTTATCTACCAGTATTCGTTCGTTTTCGTATCTTGATCTCAGAGCTTCCCAAGCCAAATGGAAATTGTCGTAATTTAATGCGAACTGTTTTACGATGACGCCTGCTTGACCTTTTGTTTTGTATCTGAGGTGATACAACTTTTGAGCATTTGATAATTTCGGATGGTTTATGTAAACAGCTGTGAACATGTCCCGGAAGGACGGCCATTGTTCACCTTGGGGTGGATACCCGAACTTGCCTCTTGATTTTGAATGTGTGGCAGCTCTACTCTCGGAGGTGGAGTAGGTGCACCTGCTTTAATTAATTTTAGCTTATCTGCGATCATAATTTTTGTGTCTTCATACTGGTCTAAGCAGTTTTCAAATTTGGCGTAAGCAGAAGATTTAAAGTTTTCTGGTAGATCTGAATCGTCAGTATCTACAATTGCGTCATATGCAGCCTTGAGACGTGTCCAAAAATTTTCAATTGTTTAGCCTTTTATTTCTAGCGCAGATTCAGAATTTTCTTGAATCGGCGAAGAAGCAAATCGATTGAAATATTTTATTAGACAGTCACTCTCAGAAATGAATTTAGAGTATGATATGTCTTTCCCCCTTTTTTGTTTCGTAGCACCTTGCTTCGAGCGTGTAGCTTCTGCAGGTGTACATGGACTTTTTTCGTCAGAAATCATCTTTGGGACTTTCAGTAACTGACTTGGTTTAGATTCTTTTGAGTCTGAGCTCATTTAAAAAATGTGACGAATAGAAAATAAAAATTTTCAATAAAGAATTGATTGGTATTACAAAGTTGTTGATGTACTATTTCGAAATGAAGACTCTTTTGTAACT
Source organism: Bactrocera dorsalis (assembly GCF_023373825.1). Lineage (NCBI taxonomy): Eukaryota > Metazoa > Arthropoda > Insecta > Diptera > Tephritidae > Bactrocera > Bactrocera dorsalis. The sequence goes on from NC_064305.1 coordinate 35,457,903, forward strand.
AAGAGTTTCAACAAAAATCGATAAACAGATAAATAAATTATACTTATGTTGAAATTATTGAATTAAATTTCACCACAGATTGCGTATATGTACAAGTGTGTAGATGAAATGTTCAGACGAGAGCTCTTTTACGCGAATAAGAGTTTTTAATTAAATAAGTAAACCGAAACGCTTTTAATAACCGCGTATAATCGCGATATTGTATAACAGGCAACCCTTTTAAGGTAAATAAGAGTTTTTTGTTTCGAATTATGTACTTTATTTAATTTCGATTTAATTTATTTATTTATTTGTTATTAACCGCAAAAACAAATAATTTTTTTGTTGTATATACATACATATTTGTATATGTACGTATATATATTTATGGTTATTTTATTTTATTATGTGCAAATGAGAGCTCGTTTTAGAGATCACTGCACTTTGTACATATGCATGTATGTACATGCTATGTATTACGCTTTATTATGTTTTACACAATCCTGCTTGTTTTTGTTGATTAAAAACCAAGGAGTATTGTGGGATATGTGCCAATGTGGTCTTTGAATATATTGTATACGCAATCCTACGTGTTTTTGTTAATCAAAAAGCAAGGGGTATTGCGGGGTATATGCCAATGTGGTCTTTGAAGTAATATGGGTATTTACATATGTGACGATACACGATCGTACAAATTTTGGATTATATTATTATAATAAACGTATACGTATTTACGTATAATGCGACCGTATATACTCGTACATAGGTACGCGTGCATATATGTATGTATATTCGCCGTACGGATAAACCGCGAAAAGAGAATTAGCGGACACTTAAAGTGGGTAGATATTTATGTATGTATATATGTAAGTATGTAAATATAAGAAATATACGTATCGTTTCCTCGTATATGTTTTCCGACTGTGTAAATTTACTCTTGAAATTTATGTAAATATATGTACATATGTATATATATGTATGTATGTATATGATATATGTAAAGTTTTATTTATACATATGTATGTACGTATGGTTTTCAGTTTAAATATTTCCTCGCTTTCGTCTGCTTATTATTTGCCGCCCCTTATTTTAAGCAGTCCTGCTTATACTTGATTAAGTATAAGGGATACCGCTGGAAATTGGTGCAAGTAAATACTTGAAAGTTTTTTTTTGTTCTGGAAATAATTTTGTGTTTTCACACAACTGTAAGCGTTTAGCGGCCATTAATTATTTATTATACGTATTACCAAACTGTTTTTTTTCTTAGCGGTATTTCGGTTTTTACCGGGAAATAACCGAATACTAAAACAGTTTGGCAACAGTTTTTTTTTTTCTAACGGGTGGTTAGAACCGCAAATTTATATGCTTTAATTTGTTGGCTTTTTTTTTATTAAAAAACCATACATATGTACATATATAATATAGATAATAGGAACGATACAACCAACTCACTTGTATTTCCGCCAGGGGTTTTGGGGACAATTTTAGTGTATGTACATATGTCTTGAGTGTGTCAGTTTGTGGCCTTTCCTCCCAGTTTGTGCGTTTGCGTTCTCCCAATCCTTTGTTTGTGCGGACTTTTGATGTGCTGGTGATTTTGTTGTTGGTTTTGGTTGGTATTAATTCGCGTCCGTTTTGGATGGTTATTTATGCATATGGGTACTTTTTTTTTTTTTATACGGCTTTGCGCCCGCGATGTTATTTATTTCTTTATTTCGCGCCCGCTCTGTTTTTATATAAGTATAAATTTTGTTTTTGCAGTTTCGTTTTTGGTTTTCTGGGTTTTTCTCCTTCTTGAGGGCAAATGTTTTGCCTAGTTTCGCACTTTCATATGTTTGTGTGTATGTATGTGTATGTCGCCACTGCACTGCACTCTTATATGGTCACTTTCCACTTTTCTCTGTTTAAACTGCACTTTTGTTACTGCAAGATTTGTTTTTTTTTAATTTATTTGTCCATAGTGCCTTTCACTATGGCTCGAAGGACCAATATTTCTTTAACACCTTTCTTTTTTGTCACCACTTACCTCGGCACTCGACACTAGAAAATTCAGCGGCGAAATAATTAACAAAATATTATGGTTACAATGTAATAAAGTCACAGTCGAACTTAAACCGACTTCGTTTTTATTTAATATTCGGAGGATGCGGAATATATAAAAGGGAAAAAATAACGTTGATGCGGCGACGGACGTTTGCTCGTTGCGAGATCAATATAAAGAAGGGAAGGTCGTCCTCTCGAACGGTCGGTTTTGCTTGTTGGGTAGTGTAGAGTTGTGGTGTGATGTTCGTATGCGTGATATATATTCATGTGTAGTAGTGTGTGGTGTCTTCATGTGGGATGTCTGGATGTGTGGTGTCTTCACATGTGGATCGCGTTAGTGTGGTGTGTTGTCGTGTGGTTGTTCGGTGTCGGGCGTACAGAGGGAAAAGCTAACTCATCTAGCCAATCTTAATTTAATAAAAGAAGTCATCATTCCTAAAGGCAGGCGATTAATTGTTAAGGATTTTATCCTTCAACAGGAGAACGCTCCAGGCCAAAATTGTTGGCCAATTGTTTTCAAGTTCACGACTCAAGTCTGGCATTTTATCTGAGCCTATTCCCAATTTAATGATACATATGTACGTTTTACTATAAGCTTCTGCCAACCCATTTAAAGACTGATAAGAACAATGAAGCAGTGAATTTCATCAATGTATTTAACAAGTTATTTTAGATATGTTTTGAAGGTCTGCTTTTCAGGTCGGATGGGATCGTTACAATAATTGAAAAGAATTGATTTCATCAGCACTGGAAATTCATATGGTATTTTAGAACTACCGATACAGGACTCCCTCAGTAAGGATCAGATGTATTTCGAAAAACTTTGGGAGATAGAGTCTAAGTGAAAAAAATAATTCATACTAGTGGAACTTATCCAATCTCCACTAGATCTGCGAATCCGCTTATGTACAACAAAACCTGCGAATATTCTCGAACTGACGCTCAACTAAACGTACTCTGCTCCAACAACAGCAGCATGCTACAGAGCGTAAGTGTACAACAACACCATTATGCCGTCATTTTCCTGTTTCCGTTGATGGTTATACATATGTTGTTGAGGCGTTCATGCTTGTCCGCCCATCACATAGCCATGCTTGACAGCGGCTGATGTGCGCCATGCGGCTGCGAGCGGCTGCTGATGGCTTCTAAAGAAGCTGACGATCCCTTATGTTAGTCGGCTGAATTTAAACGAATTCTAAATACACATATTCGTCAGAGTCAGCATGTGCGCTTTGGTGTTGTAAGCCTATTCTTACTGCCTCAGGGCTTGTAATCACTTGTTGTTGTAGGTTGATTAGCATTGTCGGAGTGCATACCTATATACACAAATATATACAGTATATATAATACTTTCCGCCATACGAGTACATGTATATTCATACTTATTCCTACACGCATTTCCAATCTCGAGCATAACATTTCAGTCGGACAATTCTGCTGATTTTACGGTAATACGATTAAAAGCGTATAGCTTCGCAGTCAACCACAAAGCGAGGCGGCACACGAATACATTCCGGCGAAACGCTTTGTGGAAATGTGAAAATAACAAAGAAAGCGTAAAGAAAGTGTATTATTACACGCGGCAACAAAAGTTGCTAATTCTCGGGCGATTCTCTTTTGCTGTCGCCCATTACCTTCACACGAGCAACTTGTGTTGCGCAACTCTGTTCGAGTTTTTTTCTCATTCTCTTTCACTTTACTTTAACCCATTGCCGTTTCTTTTTCCTTATAGGTATTTGGGACACTCTATCACATCTATTAATCAGTTCTGTCAATTAAGAAATACATTTTATTTATAATTCAAAATTAAAACAAAGATTATATGACACACTTTCGCATACATATGTCACCCTTTTCACTATCATCTGAATCAATTTGTATGGCTTTCTCCATACATTTCACAATATCTTTAATTAATTCGATTTTTTCGTCATACTTCATTTTCTAAAATATTTAAATTATATTATGTATATTTGTATACATATTTGCAAATTACTTGCCAAAAGGTGAAATTAAATTTTTTAAATATATTCAAAATATTAATTTAAAAAAATATACTCAAATGCAACTATGTACTACGAAAGAAAGAACACGAATGCCGAAAAACGTCGCAGCGAAATGCTACGAATAAGAACACAAAGCGAGTTGCTGAACACTGGAAACTCGGCGCGATTCTCCTCTCCTCGTCGCCCCCTCGCCTATAAGCCAAGAGTTGCCGAAACAAAAGTTGCTGCGTGTAATAAGCGAGAAAGAAATTGTAAGTTGCGATAAACTAACTAAGCAGGCGACAAGCCCTAAACAGAAAGCTTATGAAGTGCTAACGTTGAAAAACGGGCTAACCGTTGTGTGCCAAAAGTAACATTCTAACATAAATGCCAAGGCGACTTATGCCACATGTGGCAAGCATGCGCTGCATAGAAGAGGCTATACAAATTATTCAAATGTATTATTCAATTTGAAGTTATTTTATTTGCCGTTATCACGGCTTAGTTGTCAAGTATAAAGTGCCCATTAAATTATTCCTAACTTAGCTCAAGCCACCAACCCGCATCGCGTTGTAGCTCCTCTGCTGACGTTTTGCTGACCTTGCGCCTCGTGCATGGTGTTTGTTTACTTAGATGTCTGGCCAATGTTCTCACGCAAAATGTGCTGACTTAGCGACATGTGCAGAGTGGTAGGCTCTTATTACGACGGGAATTAGGGTGTGTCGTTTCTTCGCGATAACTTACACAAATGTAGGTATATGTACATATGTTTTTTTTTTTTTTTTTTTTTTTGTTTCAAGTAGGGGGAAGCATCGAAAGCCGAAGTGTGGAACTTTAATCCACTAAACCTAACCTACTCCCAACTCAGGACTCTCCCTAGCCTCTCTTCTAGTTTCACCGAACCACCGGATAGGTATTACTTCGTGGGAGGGACTAGACATTTAAGTCTCCTCTATTACGCAGACTAACGGACGCCTCGTCTTTAGAAAAGATCTCAGTTTGGTCATTATGAATGCTGACGCTTCGCTAACAGCTTTCCATTTCTCAGTCCACTGACACATGATTTTCGTTAAATTATCGATCGTAAAACTACCACCGAGTCTGGCTTTTAGTTTTTCCCTTGTATTTGAAAAGTGAGGACAACAAAATAATAATACATGTTCAAAGCCTTCTATATACTCTGTACACGTCGGCCAGTTCGGACTAACGCCATTGTGGAATCTGAAAGGGTAGCTTCTAAAGCAACCATCTCCACTAAGTATTTGGGTCAGATAGAAATCTAAATCCCCATGTCGTCTGTCTATCCACGAGTGGATGTCCAGTATAAGTTTATGGGTCCAGCGCCCTTTGGATGAGGAATTCCACCGCTCCTGCCACTTTCTAGTGCTCTTATTTCTCCCCTCTGTCCTCGCTGAGACAGTTTTAGGCGTTGATAATTGATACAAACGCTTGAGTTCATCTCCCTGGATGTCAATGGGCGGCATGCTGGCTAACACTTCAGCAGCATCGGTTGATATAGTCCGGAAAGCACTTATTACGCGGATTGCAGAAAGTCTATGCACTGCAATTAGTTGTTTAGCATACGCTTTTATATCCATTGCCTGTATCCATACGGGTGCCGCATACAGTATTACGGACTTCATTGCCTTCGCTATTAAGAATCGCCGGCTGGAACGCAGCCTCTATTGGTCATCATTCTCGATAGGGCATTATAAAATTTGTTTGCCTTGGCGGAAGAATACTCCAAGTGTTCTTTAAATTTTAATTTGGAATCTAATATTACTCCCAGATACTTCAGTTGAGGCTGCGAAGTAATCTTGCATTCCCCAATGGTGAGCTCTATTCGTTCTTCTATCTTCCTAGTGCTTATCAGTAAAACTTCTGTTTTTTCCTCCGCCAGCTTCAGACTCATAGCAGAGAACCTTTGACGTAGACTATTTAAGCACTCGTTACATTTATTTCTCAGGTCGGCTAATTTTTTGGCGACTGCTACCACCATGAGATCATCCGCATAAGCTACTAGTTTCACGTCTGTTGGTGGCTGTCTTCTTAGCACCCCGTCATACATAAGGTTCCATAATAGTGGGCCTAACACTGAGCCTTGTGGTACTCCACTCGAGATAGAGTAGCTCTTGGTGCCTTCTTCCGTCTCAAAAATCAGCTTTCTGTTTTTAAAATAGCTCGCTATTATGTTTATGAGGTATTCAGGGGCCCGAATTCCATCCAGGGCTTTAATTATGTTTGCCCATTTTGCTGAGTTGAACGCATTTTTGACATCCAGGGTTATCAGCGCACAATACATTTTTGTGCCACCTTTCCATCTTTTGCCACTTACTGCACATTTCGCAATATCGACGACTTCTCGTAGTGCGTCAATAGTGGATCTCTTTTTTATGAAGCCGTATTGTCTCTCTGATAATCCGCCGGCTTTTTGGATTGCTAGTTCCAAGCGGTTTCTATATGCTTTCGTACACTTTCCCAATCGTGTCGATATGATGAAGGTTCTTCTGGTGGCTTTTTTGGCTTTGGGAGCAGAATCTTCCATGGATCGGGGAACACCTTTTCTAATATACACGCATTGTACATGTTAATAAATAAACTGGGTCTAAGAGTTATGGCTTCTTTAAGGGCTCTATTTGGTATACCATTTATTCCGGGCGCTTTAGAGTTTTTGATTTTTTTCGCAATAGCCAATAGTTCGTCTTCTCTGACTAATAGGGGTGGCTCCGTAGCTTCGTTTCTTTTAATATAGGAAATGGAAGCATTTGTAGGGAATAACGCTTCGACAACCTTTTTCATAAATGATGCGCTCGTAGTTTGCAGCGACTTATTTTTGAATTTCGACATACAAATTTTGTATGCCGATCCCCAGGGGTCTATGTTCGCTTCTTCACATAGCTTTTCGAAACAGGATCTCTTACTACGGACTACGGCTGACTTCAGGAGCTTTTTTTGGCATTTCAATGCTTCTCTGAGGCGGATTTCGTTTTCTCCTCCCTGGTTTCGCTGTGCACGACGTCTAGCTGAGTGACAGAGCTTCCTCAGCTTTGCAATTTCGTCGTTCCACCAGTATACCGGCTTTCGGTTGTTATTGTATCTCGTCCTGCGCATAGTTGCGTCGCATGCTGCAACTAGTTCCTTCTGCACAGCGGATACTAAGTGGGTGGCGTCTTCGCCTGGTGCCTTTGCCGCACTCCAGACGCTCTCAAAGACGTCGGTATCAAATTCCCTTTCACGCCAACTACGTTTTCGAGAGGGATTTCTGCGAGACAGTTCCCTTTCTTGGGAGAACGACACTTCAGCGAATATAGCCATATGGTCGCTATTTGTGTAGATATCTGAAACCTCCCACTTGACATGTCTGCTAAGCGTGTCGTTCGAAAACATTAGGTCTATTATAGAACCTTTATTACCCTTTTGAAACGTATTTTTTGTGCCATTGTTTAGAATCCTGAGGTTTGTTTGACTCAAAAATTCTACAATGAGGCGACCACGGTGATTTGTCATTCTGCTACCCCAAGCAGTAGACCATGCGTTAAAGTCACCCGCTAATATTATTGGCGATTTGTTTCTGGCCTAGAGACAGCTCCAGGAGAAAATCTTCAAATTCTCTAATTGTTGCGCTAGGACGAGCATAGCAGCTTACAAAATATATATCTTGCATGTAAGCTATTATGGACGTCTTTAGAGCGGGATCAGAAGGCTTGTCCTTTGCAAGCCCATATTGCTGCCTTTCCACTTCTATCTTTACACCAAGTGCTCTCCGAACACAGTCTATATGGCTCGCTTAGTAAGGCGACATCTATATTCTCTTCTTGAACTGTTTGTTTTAGCAGATCTTGTGCTGCAGCGCAGTGATTAAGGTTTAGCTGTAACAACCTCATTTTTTTATTGTTTTCATCATTTGTACGTACTTCGGACATGCCGTACTTAAGACGGAGTGCTCTCCTTTGCAAAGCATACAGCTCGGGGCATTTTTGCACACTTTTGCTACGTGTCCTGCAGCTCCGCAGTGTGTACAGAGGGCTGACCGATCAGTCTGACTGACACATTTGTGTGCTATGTGACCCAGTTGGAAGCACCTAAAACATCGGGTAATGGGTGAGTATTCTCCGAGACGGCAGATAGACCACCCTATCTTCACTTTGCCCAACTTTGGTGCTACTTTAGCGTCGTGAGCGCGCAGACAAATAAGAGCTATTTGTGTGCCACTTCGGGTTTTCCTCATATTTTTGACGCTTGATTTCTCCAGGTTTTGGAACCCACACTCTTTTTTTAGTGCCTCGCAGATTTCTTCCAGTGTTGTAATTTCGTCCAAGTCCTTACATACTATTGTGACACTATGAGTTTTTGGATGTATCAGCGCCATTTCACCCACCGCTCCCTCTAAGACGGTTTGGAATGATTCGGCTCTCTTGTCCGCTTGATTTTTTAGCTCAATCAGCAGGTCTCCTTTCATCGTTTTTCGTATGTATGACACGTTTGATCCCAACTCTTCAAGACCGCTGTCGCTTTTTATTTTCCGGAGAATATCCGCATACGATGCACCTTCCTTTTTCGTTATTATGATGGCGTCCGGTTTCGCTCTTATTTTCTTTTGGATCGGCTTTCTATTTTTAACTACATCCACCCATTTTTCGCATACGTTATGTTGCTCCGTAATATCTACTACTTTCTTGACCTCTCTGGTCATTTGTTGCACATTTTCAATAGCCTTTTTAGGCTTTTTTGTAGGGGGTAGTTCTCCCGATGCTTCTCGCAGCCGCTTTGGGGTGTTCAGCTCTTTAGGGATATGAGAAAGCTGTGTTGCTTTCTCAGCCATAATTTTCTTCTCTGGTTTCTCGGCTTTGTTATATAAGCTCATTATGGTACTCATTAAATCGCGCATAGCCTGGTTTACGTGCCTTTGACCAGCCATCATATTTTCCAACTCTTTTATTTTGCAACCCAGCTTTTTAAAGTAGTTGGACGATTCAGTATTTAGTGATTTCTCTTCACTTTTGCTTGTCCGGTCAGCAGTTTCGTCACTAAATGTTGATAAAGCAGCGGCGGGTTCCTCATTTCGGCCATTGGGGGGCGTTCTCAGAATTTTAGAATTCCTCCGAAAAGGACTCTCGTGTGTACGCCCCATACTATTCTCAGAGGCCATACCTCAGTGAGAAAATAGTTGGGTACACCTGTCAATGAGTACGTTCAGTCACTGCTGCTAAAATCTAATTTATATTATAAATGGTTGGCAATGCCTAAACGAAGAACAAAACGAAAAGGAGAAAAAAAGCGGAAAGCGAAAACGGAGAACAGCTGATTGATCAAAACAAAGCGACAAATTAAAAAAAAAAAATAAGCGCACGTTTGATTCGCTGTTAGTAGGGGAAATAATAAAAATATAACTAAGAAATTGGTAAATTTGCCACGGAGGGGCAGGTATTTGGAAATAAATTTTCTGTTTAAATTTAATTGTACTTATCAGTTTCTTTAGGTTTTGTATCCACTTGGATCGTCCGGAATTCCGGTAAGTCCTAAGCCAAATGAAATGTGATTCCACTACGAAAAACTAGGATTATTTCACAGATAATCCAAGAGCTCAGAAAAACACATCCACCTCACTCAAACACTAAACGCTAAACTAAGGTATACATATGTATATGTGTATTTCTGCACGTAAGGGTGTGTATACCATGTACTCGGTTGACAAACTCTCTATAATTCATCAACTTAATTAGGATTACGAATACCACGAAGAGAAAATCTTAATTTAGGAACATGAAAACAAACGGTTGTTTGGCTGTAACAAATGGTGTGTTCTAATATGTGTACAAACATGCCCACACATATCCATAAATATTAATACATATGTATATGCTGATGTGCTTGCCCATGGCAATGAAATTGTAACAAAGGCAATGCCTGTGTTACAAGAGCGGAAGGGTATAATGAGCACACTGTTGCTGTGGGTGGTGGATGAGTATGTGTACAGAGGAAGGGAATGAGAAAATTAATTTATTGCTTACATGTAACAAACAAATAATATTAATTGTTACGCCAAACGTGGGTACACACAATGTCGCCCCACAAACACACAAAAATGTATAACGCTTTGTTGCTTTAAATGCTAGTTAACTATTGCTTCGAGGGTCGGATTAAGAATTTGGAGCTACTTTTTCATTAAAAAAAGTACTCATCAATTAGTTTCAACATGGTTATCTGATCATCTGATTAAATATCCATATACGTTAGGAGGCAATTTTTCATCAATTTTATCATGGATAAGAATATTTTACTCATGTAATTTTTTACCATCATAAACAACTATAGCCGTATAATAATTTCTAAATTGCCGAACGTAGACTGTAATTTTTTCATTTATTATGCGTTAGAAAAATATTTCCAAAGATTTGAGTTCTCCTAAGTAGGTTTCCACAAGTTTTTGTTTTGCGTTCAATCCTCTATTATCTGATTTCAAGTATACTAGCTCATCAATAAAACTAAATTGCTAGGAAACTAACTCGAAAGCGGAAGAAAAGTTTTCATGCGAAATTTCTTCATCGCCAGTTTTTTCGTACGTCTCGAAATTAGTATTTTACGTCGACAATCACTTTTCTATCAATAAATGCAGAATAGAACTTACAACTCTTATTTTAACTGAAAAATATTTGGGGTACTCACAACCCGTCGTAAAGGATCGTAAAATCATAAAATTATTTATTTTTACACTTGTTTAAAAAGATTTTTGTTGGATTACATACAAAAATGAGTTTACACATTTACAATTCTCAATGCTATGTTTTCAAATCGTTACAACTTATAACTTTATGAGATTTGTGAAAACCTTAATTGTATCCGATATTTGAAGAAAGCTACCGATTGCCAAATATTAAACCAATAATGAGGAAAGGCGTTTCGTAAAGCTTTTACAACATACCATACACAGTTTGTTTTCTTCCGTACGCCAATTTATAGTTTGTTTCGTATGTGGATCCAATTTTAAAACTTATCTCTTAAATCCAAATGGCTCTGTGATATTTTAAATGTCTGAATTAAGTGAAAGATATGCAAAGCCGGAAACGAGCCTCCCTCTTTCACCTCTATATCCGCATTGAAAACCGAAACTTGAATATGCAATCCAACGAAATTACATCGACTACGTAATCGTAAGGTTTTATATCATTGAATTAAGCCGAAACCACCTGACACACACAACACATAACCTTCCTCTTTCGATATTAGGTTGATTTTACGGTTTTTTTATAAAGCGTTATATTTGCTTGTCACTTCGGAATTAAATACTATTGACTCGACTGCTGAGCCACGAATGTCCTGGCTACTCTTTTGCTATCCAAAACTAATTTATCTAAATGGCCAGCACAAGTTTTATCTTTTAGTACGGTATTCAATAATTTAGAAGTTATTATTTAAGTAATCGATTTCATTTATCAATGTAATTTTATTTCACTCCAAATAGTTCTCATTTATGTTATCGTCTGATTACGGAAAGCTAGATCCACTCAACACAATGATTTTGTCATGCCGAAGCGTCATGTTGTCGACGCATTTGCGACATGTCGCGTTACGTTGGGTGCTGCCCTTTTCATATTACCACGCGTTCGGTTTCGGTCTGCTCCCACGTTTATTAGCTACAAGCGGCGACTGCGGAGGCCGCATCATAAGCTATTTTACCGGCTGTACACCGTCTCGATAAATTTGTTCTGCTGGTCTGTGTATCCTATCATAGTATCGTGTATGTCAATCCACTTGGTACACATTCGAGACTGGTTGTCCATAATGTTCTCGTTGACCGTTGCCATACTATGCAAAACAATTGCCTTGGTCACAATGTGTATATACATATGGTTTGGTCAACGACGCGGAGTTGAAGCGTTATGCCGTTATCGCACATTATGTCAACGTTATCGCCATCTAAAGGGACTAACGTGTCCCAATCAAGCGCATTTGGAGTATCAGCTATTGGCGAAATTCTTTAGCGCCAACATAGGGATCGTCCTTACGGCGCGCATATATTTTGTCTACGGCAGTCCTAATGCAAATGCTTATAAATTGCTAGTGCTTGCTCTATTTTTCTCAAATTCATTTCGTATTGCCTGTGTACATCAATTTGTATAGTATATGCGCTCTACTCGCTGCGGCAACAATTTGCATGTGTCAACGAGTTGATACGCCGATGGCTATGCGAAGTGCGGTCATTACAAAATATTAAGGATGTATTTCTACCGCAATCCTCCAAAGAGCTGAACAGTGAGCTGAGCGCGCGCTTGTTGGAACTGGATTTAATGCATTCGGATTATCATTATTTGACTTAGCGCGTTTTCGACCTATTCTCCATACCCTTTGCGAGCTTCTTGTTGCGACAATTTGGCATCAGCATTAGTATACTCTTCAGAGCCGTACAATTCATTACCAATCGCATGAAAATCGGTACAGCGGACGATGTTATAGATACACTATTGATTGTACTCTCCTTTACGGATGCTCCGTTGCTGATTTTGTGGGTCAGCGCGAACGTACCACACTAGTCAGTGGCTGTAAACATCAGGCAGAGCTGAAGCAGCAGGTGTGTTGAATTCATTTTATATTTGAAAAGTTTAGTTTTTTAACTTGTGTAATTTTCAGCTGGAGTATTTGGCTCTGCGTCTCAGAATTTATACGAAAAATGAAAGATTTTTCTATCTGATAATAAGAAAAAATAGAAAACTGTATATAGGATGACCTTCCCGTTACAATTAAAAACTCATATTTGGAGAGGTTTTCTTAGAGGTGTCGAGGAACATATTTTTCCGAGTACCAATCGAAAACAAAAAAATTTTTTTTGAATCACCCTAATATACAAGTATATATACATACATATATTAGACTGTGCCAAATAAATAAAACATTTTTTTTTTTGGTCCCATATCAAAATTTCGTTGAGAGTCACGAAAAAAAAAATTTGTCAAAATTTGAGCCCTTTATCTTCATTTTTCAGTTAGCGCTCGCAACAATAAGAATTTTCGTCACAAAATGTTTTTCTTAATTCATTTTTTGGTTATAGATAATTTAAAATACCGAATATAAAAAACCCTTGGTATCGTTTTGTAGGAAATTAAATTCTCTACAAAAATGATCCTTTCTCGAATTTATAGAATCAATACCGTTTTTTTTATTGCTCATTCAATTACAATTTGTTCTATGATTTTTATTTTCAATTACTGATAAACACTTATTAAACTTCTTTCCAACGAAAAAAACAAACTAAATCAATTCTTCTAGGAATGTTTATGATCTAAACAAGTAGTTCTTATACTTTAATTGATTGTTATATGGTACAGTAAAAGATAAAAATATTTTTATTAACAAACAAGCTGACCCCGCAGCCGTTTTCCTGCGTGAAATTATGTGTTTGAAAATGAAGAGAAAGTTAAATTTATCATTTATTTTTTTATTCAACGTAACGCAGCTTAATAAACAACATTTTTTGGTTTCTGTTCCGGTGCGTAAATGTAGAGAGAAGATAGTTTTCCAACTCGTGAGCACGCCACTTATTTTTGACCGTGTGAAAAAAATAGCAGTTCCAAATTTATGAAATATATTCAGGCAACTATCCTTGTGTCCTGATGATTCTCATCTCAAATACAATTTTTACTGGAGACGGAATCCGTTTGAACTGAAATGGCAAATCGATAGAACTCAAAGGAATTCGTAGAATCAAGCATTCTGCCCCCTTTTATTCGATAGCGCAGATTGCGGAACATATGAACGACAGATCCAATTTGAGACGCAAATGATGCGGTGGCATACTACCAAGCCTCTCCAAAAAAATTTAGAAATTCCACTGGATAATTCACGGTGTCGTCTTCATTGTCAAGGCGATCGATCGATTTGCATGTAAGTTTGTCATCGAGAATATGTGGGCTACATTTTAAGGCGGAGGAAAAAAAGAATCTCCCATTAAAAGAAGACGACTAAGCCCCGAGGCAGTACCCTCATTAAACTTACTTCCCAATCTTCAAGAAAAAAAGTAAGAAACCCTCATATTTTGATAAATAGAAATTTTACGTTTTTACTATTGATTAGGTCTCAAGACAAACTTGTTTGCGCGAAAATTTTAACAACTGATCGGAAGCTATACATGCTGTGCTGTAGTTTTTGTGGTAAGGAGTTTCTGTTGTGGAATTGGTGTAAATTTCTGGTGCACATGAACGAGAACCACGCGTTTTTTAATAATGCTCTTGCCAACGCAGCTGTTCAAACCGAGTAAGTTATTTTTGGTTGTCTAGTTTAAACAAGGCCATGCATCAAGCCCTCTCTAACCTGTAGAGGAAAATTGCCATGCAAAGTATCATATGAACATACTTGTATAATGAACATCATTTGAAAATATAACGCACAAACAATGATTATTTTACCTATGTACATATGGTAAGATATCGTGGTGCCATGCGTTTGTATTAATACTAATTAATATTAATATGAATTCATTATAACGTTGAGAACAAATAAATTGGTTGTCTCTATTTCTATTACGTTTATATTTATCATATATATGTATGTAAAGCAAGTGGCTTCACTAAACAATGTTCAATATCAAAAAAAAAAAAAAAAACACACGGGTTAATATAAACAAATACATGAATTGTTTACTATTTTATTGTCAAATAAGCGTAAGTCAAATACTTAGTTCACTTTGTTGAATACACTTTGGTTTTTCAATTATTTAAATCTTTCAAATTTGGCGTTTGCTTCAAAAATTTTTTAAAAATTATTCAGTGAAAATGTTATGTGTTTTTTTACACAAAGTGATCAATTACAGATTGAAATTTGTCACGATGTCATGAAGAGTTCGCGCTAATATCGGTCGGCGTTCTTTTTGGCATCAACATACATTAGCAGCCCAAAGCACAGGAACGAGCACTCCCAGGATGCGATGACATACGTGCGGTATTATGGGTCGCGATCAATCAGAAAGCGATCGTCACCATGTCACAGCAAGACTTTTCAAGCTACAGCTTCGATGGACATTATCTTGAAGCAACGCATATATGGTGCTGTTAGATGTTGAGTGGCAAAAGAGAGGTTTGCCGCACGCACACATTCTTCATTGGATGGTGGAATGTGTTACACCAGATCAAATTGATGAAATCATTCAATCATGCGGCAATTCCTGATGCAAAGAAAGATCCAGTATTAAACGAAGTGATGAAAACCAATAAGGTTCATGAACCTTGCGGACACCACAACCCCACTTTGGTTTGTATGTCTAACAATAAATGCACGAAACAGTACCTACGGACTTTTCTTTCGGAAACACAAACTAGAAATGATGGATATCCACTCTCTCGGCGTCGCTCACCAGACGACATTGGCAGAACATTTAGCATTCAATTTAGAAGCGTGAATATCGAAGTTGACAACATATGGATCGTACCATCTTCGTCACTTTTGTCTAATTCACATTCAAAAGTCATGTCAATGTTGAGTATTGCAGTTTGATGAAATCGATAAAATAGGTTTCTAAGTACGTCGCCAAAGGAAGCAACATGGCAATTATTGGTCTTGAACGATACGGTCGATACGTGAACTGCAATATAGCGCTTTGTAGGATATTTACTTTTGCAATTCATGAACGTTTTCCGACTGTTGTGCGTCTCGCAGTTAATTTGGAGAATGGCCAACGAGTGTATTTCAACCCAGGGAATACAGTACGTGGAAACATCGCCAGCAACACAATTAACATTGACGAGTTTTTTCTCAACTTTCGTCAGTGATGCATTTGTGAGAACATTGCTCTATTCAAATATACCTTGATATTATACATGGAATGCATTGTCGAATAGTTACGCAGAAAGCAAGGCAAACTAGCAGATGGACATCCAGGTGTGTTCTCAACTAATGCATTAGAACGAATTTACACAATCCACCCGAAAAACGCCGATTGTTTCTACCTTCGGTTGCTATTGATTAATGTACCCGGTCCAACTTTATTTGAGTCATTGCTTACTGTGAATGCTTCGATGTGTGCAAGTTTTGGAGAAATAAGCCAGCAATTACAAATGCTGGAACACGTTAATCACTGGAATGGAAATGAAGTTCACATACTTTTCGATATAAACATCGACATTGTCAAAGACACTTTACATCGTCTTCGCTAAAAATTGGGAATGGTACAATTTCGGTTGATACTTCCGGTGGTTCGATATCAATTCCATCTTCCCTTTATCAATTCACGAAAGAAGAACTCACCACAAATGTTCGGATTTTGGCAAATGTCGTAACAACGATTCCTTAAGTGTACGCGCAATGTTAGCTGCCAAAAATACCGATGTTGTTGACTTTAACTGGAAGATTCAAAGTCAAATTCCGGGAGACTTGCGCTCTTACAAATCCATCGATCGTCTTGACTATAAAGGCGACGCCGTGAATTATCCAGTGGTATTCCTAAATTCTTTGGACAGTCTTGGTATGCCACCGCATCATTTGCGTCTCAAAGTAGGATCCGTTGTTATTATGTTTCCCAATCTTCATGCCCGAAACTATGTAATGGAATCCGACTGATTGTGACGCACCTATCAAATACAAGGGGACAAAATGCTTGACTATACGAATTCCTTTGAGTTCTAACGATTTGGAATTTCAGTGCAAACGTATTCCGTTTCCAGTGAAAATTGAATTTGAGATGACAGTCAACAGGACCTAAAGATAGTCGCATAGTGTGAGGCATAAATTTGGAAATGCTATGTTTTTCACGCGGTCAGACATACGCCACGTACTCACGAGTTAGAAAACCATCTTTTCTGTATACCGTAAGAAAAACCAAAAAATTTTGTTTATCATTAAAAAAAAAAATGCAACGTTAAATTTAGCTTTCTTTTCATTTCAAAACACATAATTTCACGCAGAACAACGGCTGCGGGGTCAGCTAGTGTATAACATAAAATAAAACGATGTGTTTTCCTTTGCAGCACTATGTGCTTATGTTGAGCTTTATTAGGTTAGGTTAGGTTAGGTAAGATGGCTGATCAAAGATCCCACGTAGACTAATAATTAGTCCTTTGTGATGCCATAGAAAAGGAACTCCCATGTTACGGATTGGCGAAGCGCTTTGTAGCCAATACATAGTTACACAGACGCTTAACCTCGACACCCGCCAGTTCGGTGGGGTGTCCAAAGGTATGCGACCCCAAGTGTCTGAGTCTTGACCTCCCAAAAGCGGGACAGTCAAGCAGGAAGTGCTGGCTTGTTTCTACCGCATCCTCTTCCAAACAGTTTCTGCAGTCGGCATCCGGTAAGATTCCCATTCTTACCGCATGTAGGCCAATAGGACAGTGGCCTGTTAAAAGACCCACTAACAGTGAGAGGTTAGCCTTACTCAGGGCTAAGAGATCATTAGATCTCCGACGATCTATCCTGGGCCAGAAGGCTTTTGCAACCGCACAAGTGCCGGTGCTGGCCCAGCGTTGGACGAGCATCCGCGTGGCCCAATTATCCAGCAGTAGACCACAAGAAGAAACAGGAGCACCGATGCGTTCCCATTCTACCGATAATGATTCTAGGGTACCTTTCCTTGCTAACTCATCAGCCCTGCAATTGCCTGCAATTCCGCTATGGCCCGGCACCCACACCAGTCTAATCACAAAAACTCTAGCTACTAGAGATAGTGACGTTAGACATTCTTCGACCAGCCCTGAACGCACTGTGAATGAGTTCAAGGCTAATATAGCCGCTCTACTATCTGAGTGAATAGTCACTTCTCTGAAGGTGGATGCACTCCGTAGCAGCATATCAGCTGCTACCTTGATGGCTGCGACCTCAGCCTGGAATACACTACAGTAGTCGGGAAGTCTGAAACAGGAGTTGATGGAGAGCTCCCGACAGTAGACCCCTCCACCAACCTTCCCCCCAAGCTTTGACCCATCCGTGAAGAAACTTACTGCCCCCCTCCTCCAACGGCTTCTTCCAACCCACACCTCCCTCGTCGGTATATGGGCAGAGAAGGAGCCGCCAGAGTTCGGTATGGCGACTCCATGATCCAGGTGATCCGGTATGCAGTCAAAGTTTATGAGGATATCCGAATGACCAGATGCACGTTCCTTTAAGAAACCATATTCTCTGAGTCTGATAGCCACCTTCGCGGCTAAGCACCTACCGGCAATGTCCACCGGCGTTATATTCAAAATTGCATTAAGTGCCATGGTTGGGGTAGATCTTAATGCACCACATACGCTAATTAGCGCAGCCCGTTGAACGCTTTCGAGCTTCTTGGCCAGTGTGGTCTTCCCTAAAGCCCTCCACCACATGAAGACACCATGGAACAAGATGGGCTTTACTATGGTGTCATAGAGCCAGAGGACCACTTTCGGTGAGAGACCCCAACTTTTACCAATAGCTCCTCTACAGCAGTATAAGGCAATAGAAGCCTTTTTTGCTCTCTCCTCGATATTCGGCTTCCATGAAAGCTTCTTATCCAGTATGAGCCCTAAATATTTCACTGTATCCGCCGGTTGCAGGCGAATACCTCCCATCTGCGGCAACGGTGTCACCGGGATTTTATATTTTCGGCTGAATAAAACCATTTCTGTTTTGTTTGGATTAATGGCGAGTCCACTTCCGACCGCCCACTTTGTTACAACGCTGAGATATCCCTGCGTCAACTCGTACACGGTGCTAAGGAACTTTCCTTTGACCATAAGTGCTACATCGTCTGCGTAGGCAATCACCCGACAGCCGCGATCCTCTAGTTTTTTGAGCAGTTCGTCAACGACTAGGATCCATAGAAGAGGAGAGAGAACCCCACCTTGTGGTGTTCCCCTACTCACACTACGCCTCGCGCGCGCGCTGCCCCATTCCGTTTCGATCACTCTGTCGCACAGAAGACTGAGAATGAGGCACTTGAGGTTCGATTCAACCCCAAGACCGTCAAGAGCAGTTACTACTGCCTCAGGCAGGACATTGTTGAAAGCTCCTTCGATATCAAGGAAGGTCCCAACAGCGAAGTCCTTGGCTTCAATGGCTTCTTCGAGCCATGACACGATAGTATGCAAGGCAGTGTCTACTGACCTGCCTTTGCGATAAGCATGTTGTGCTCTTGACAGATAGTCTCTCGGAATGCTCTTCCTTATATACCAGTCCATCAGTCTCTCCAGAGTCTTTAACAAGAAGGAGGAGAGGCTGATTGGCCTGAAATCCTTGGCCGTGACATGGGAGCCCCTGCCAGCCTTCGGGATGAACGTAACCTTGACTCGTCTCCAGGCCCCCGGGATGTAACCTAATCTGATGCAGTTCGCATAGATAGGTGCCAACCAGCTGCATGACACCTTAACAGCCTGCTGCAGCTGCGCTGGTATGATGCCGTCTGGTCCCGGGGACCTGAATGGTTTGAACGAGTTAGTCGCCCACGTCAAGTGTCGCTCATCCAGGATGCCGACAAAGGCCGCACAATCGTCCTGCGGCACCCCGAGAGATCTCCTCACAGAGGACATGTTGCTCGGGAAGTGAGCGTCGAGAAGCATTTGAAGTGTTTCTTCACTACTGAGGGCCCACTTCCCATTTGCGTCCTTGAGATACCCCAGGGACACTGGGGTTTTTGCGAGAATACGCCTGAATCTCGAGGACTCATGGCAGCCTTCCACTTTTTCACAGAAGCACTTCCACGAGGTCCTCTTGGCCTTTCTTAGCTCGGACTTATATATTGAAAGTCCTACTTTATACAAAGCCCAGTCATCGGATAGCCCACTTCCGCGGGCCTTGTTGAAAAGCCGTCTACAAGACGCCCTAATGTCTGAGAGCTCTGTAGTCCACCATAGAGGTTTCTCTTTGCCCTTTGGCGATCTTAGTGGACAAGACCTCTCCAGCGCAGCCTTGCACGCTGAGCTGAAGACTTCAAACCACTCCTCCACCGCATCGGTAGTGGTCAACGAGTCCACCCCCGGTTCGCGTGGGAGAGTTTGCCGAAGCCTCCTGCGGTAACCTTCCCAGTCCGTTTTTTCTAGGGTTCCTAATAGATTTTCTAGGCGGACCTTCTCCGACTAGACAAAACTCGATGTACCTGTGATCCGAAAAGGAGTGATCGTCGAGGACCCTCCAGTTCGAGATCAGCGGGGCAATCGCTAGTGAGGTTAGGGTGAGGTCGAGAACCTCCTCCCTGCCTGCGGTCACAAAAGTAGGAGAGTTTCCTCTATTACAAATGCGAAGATCTTCGCCAATAATGAAATCAAAAAGTGACTCACCTCTATTGTTAGTATCCGAGCTTCCCCAGATCTGATGCCGCGAGTTAGCGTCGGAACCGATGATGACGCCAGTGCCAGCCTTAGACGCTTCGGCTAAGGTCCTCCTTAGCAGTAAGGGAGGCGGCTCCACCACATCATCGTGTGGCATATATGCGAAGATAAGCCAGAAATCTCCGGTGTCACACTCCAATTTCGCTGTCACTAAGTCAGCGCTGCTGAAATTAGGTAAAAGAAATACCGTTAGTTCATTCCTAACCAGCATACAGGCTCTGTTCCTACCTGCATCCTTGGCCGCCAGGAGCCTATGGCTCTTTGTCCTCAATCCAGAGATCCCGTTGCCAGTCAGCCTCGGTTCCTGGATCAGGACGACATCAGCTCCGTCTTGTTCCAGACGGAGCAATAGATTGGCGGAAGCCGCCTTCGCATGCTGGAAGTTAATCTGGAGGAATTTCATCCTTCAGACTTTCCTCCAGGAGCGCTATTTCAGCGCCCAAATCGTGATCGACCCGAACTTCCTCAAACAGTTGTTCGAGGCTGAAGACGGAGTCGCCAATCGACGAACCGCCCCCAACACTCGCCACATCCGAGAGATTCGGATCGACTTCAGCGGTCGTCTGACCGTCGGCGCCCTCTGTCGCATCGATTTCCACAGTCGTTTGACCGTCAGTACCCTTTGTCACGTCCTCCGCAGCCACCGGAGCTTGGGAGCCATCAGCTCTGGCATCCGATGGAAGTACTTCAGCACTACCATCTCAAAACCATAGCTTATGGCTCCCTTTGTTTTGCTGAGAGGACCGATGGATTCCGAGTTTAGCATTATCAGCGCTTGCCGATACGGTTCATCAGTCCTCTCCAGCCTTAAGACTCTCCAGTCCTGCGTTGGAAGTGAGGGATTACAATATCTGAGGATTTCCTCAATCTCACTCGGAGTGGAAGGTTCGGCCGGCAACCAAACGCGAGCCCTAGGACGAAGAGGAAAATCCTCTTTGGCCACGGCCTCCAGTCTGGCTCCCTTCCAGACCTCCCCCACCTGAGAGACTGCCTTCTTATATAAAGTGGCCGATCTCTCGTCAGCACAACTTGTGAGCTTGTGCAGCCCGTGGTGCCAACCGGCACTCACACATTTCGGGGGTGGCCCCGGGTTTTCCTTGACCACCCTTAGGAAGACCGATGAGATAGCCGCCGCTACCCTCTTCCATTCATCATGGGAGATGGCACCGTCCTCCCTATTACGGTCGAGCACCCCCAGTACTATAGCCCCAGCGCCTTTAGCGATTTCGCTAAAGGTTGGCGCCTTTCCTATTCGCGGTTTTTTAACAAGGGAGGTTTCTCCCTCGTGCGACCTCTGCCGCTTGACCGCCGGTTCCGTCCTGCTGGTATCCGGTCCTACCCTATCGTCCTCGCTCAGCACTTTCCTGGCCCACTCAAGTGTACTAGCATGTTGCTCAGAGACCTGACCAACATGCTTGTCACCGTAGCGTTCCACGATTTTGGCCGCCAATCGACGGTCTGACTTTAGCTTTCTAGCTAAAACTGCTTTGCTCTTACCCCCTGTGGATCCTTTCATAACTCTAGCTGAGGTTCCCCTGCTAGTGCTGGCGATTCCGCCGCGTATGAGGGATCCACCCTTCGCTACCTCTGTTACCCCCAGTCTGCTACCTGAGGAGACACCTACCGGAGTCTTTGTCGTGTTGCTGTCATTTTTCGGCGACGGTTTCGTCGCCATAGGAGCAGCATCCCCGCCCGGGTTGGATCTGGGTGCCGATTTCGACAGCCCTTCACCTCCCTTCGTCGTTTTACGGTAATTTTTAGAATTGTCCATGCAAAAAGGGTCCCCACTCAGAGCCGCTATCCGTCCCCCGGAAAGGTAGTCGCCTTTTATGGTCCCAAGGTTATCTCGATGACGAGGCCAAGGCAAGGGTTGACGTACGCCCTTATGAGGCAATACCTTCAGAGCCGACCAGCGCAAAGAAGGAGTCATCTCAACATACACCTACCACGCCAACTTAACGACGACGGGGGGAGAACGTACTCTGAAGCCTGCCAGGGTTTTAACGGGACGGGGGCAGTTGCGACATTAGCCTGTCAGCCATTTCTGATGAGTGTCACCTCATCGTACTCAGGTTTGCGCGTGTAGCGCATTCCATTGAGCTAAGGTTGCAATAGGAGTCTCAACTGTAAGTTGACACCTAATTGTGCAGACATTGTTGTCAGCGAATTTATATGAATTTATATTGTGTTAACTTTGTGCAGACATTGTTGTCAGCGAATTTATATGAATTTATATTGTGTTAACTTATGAATACATATATAACAATGAATCGCAAAATGTGTTGGTAAGCGCATAACTCAATAACGTCTGGACCAATTTTGCCAATTCTTTTTTTGAAATGTTCTTTGAGGCTTAACCCATTAAACGCTAGTGTTACATATATGTAACGCTCCGATCTTTCACATAAATCAACGACTTTTTCGAAATGCAATTTCAAATGTTCCCAATTACAAATTAGAATTGAAGTGAACAAATCAAAGAATAAGTGTGCGCTATATTTTGCCCTTTCCGTTTAGTGTAGCAAAATTAGTAGCGCAGTGAACACGAAGCCGATTTCATACACCTAAAAAAACTGTCGAAATGGGAACACGTTATCGGTAAGTACGATTAGTAATAAAGTGTCACCGATTTATGTGAAAAGAGTGTTTTGTATATTTTGATAGTGTTTGAAATTTTATGCTAATACATAGAAAAAAAAATTGAAAATGACTGTATTTGTAGGTTTTTTTTCGTCTTGTGTAGCTGTGACATATATGTCACGTTCGCGGGTTCACCTTATGAATTGTATAACTATGTATAATATACATATTTATGTGCGTGTTCTTCCATTATTACAGTTTTGGACGAATTGACAAATAATGAAGAAGAAGAAGTGGAAGCTATATATATAGAGGCTCCTGACGCGGGTGCTCTTTCAGGTGATGATTCGGCAGATGAAGACGGCGGTACTTTGGAAAACTTGTCACATACACAGCTTGTCGAGGATTGTGAAATTGTTACAAGAAAAAATACCGACTTTGAAGAGAACCCCGACTTTGATATGGACGCTGAAATTTTAGACTGCTTGAATCATTCTATCTCAGAGTTAGAAGTAAACCTTTTGGAGGAATCATTTGCTTCTGTGCAAGCATCCGAAAAGCCGAGTACATCGCGTTCAACTCAGAAGCCCAGGGAACAAACCAATTCTCGTCGTCGTAAGATAACTGCAGGTCAGTCACATAGTAAGGCTAAGAGAGCCAAACCATCCTTTACGTGGGTCGATGATAATATCGAACCTAGATCTCCAATTTTCCCTGAGGGTAATTACAGTGACTGCAGCAACCTAGAGCCATATGAGCAATTCCAAAAGTTTTTTGATGATGAATTATTGCAAATGCTGTGTGACGAGTCAAACAGATATTCGCTCTTAAATAATAATGGGAACCCAAATATTACAGTTGGAGAAATGAAAGTATTTTTAGGAATTCTGATAATAAGTGGATATACCTATTCTCCAAACAAAGAAGCATATTGGAGCGTTGACAAAGATATTCAAAATCTTGTGATTATTGACTCGATGAGGCGTGATCGTTTTCGAACTATTTTTGCAAATCTACACTTTATTGACCCCGGAAAGACAGATTTATCGGATAAAATATGGAAATTGAGACCCCTAACTGATGCTTTGAAAGCGAATTTTGCAAAAAATTTTCATCCAGAGCGGAATTTGTCGTACGATGAATCAATGGTGGAATACTACGGCAGGCACGGTTGTAAACAATTTATTAGAGGCAAACCGTTGAGATTTGGTTATAAAATGTGGTGTCTAAATACGCCTTCCGGTTATCTTCTAAACTTCGAGATGTATCAGGGAAAAAACCCTAGGACGAACGAAGAGTACGCTGCAAACTATGGAAAGAACGCTGCTCCGTTGTTTTCAATGATCGATGAATTCGATGAAACGTGGAAGCCACTTCCATTTCAATTCTTTTTCGATAATCTATTCACTTCAATACCTGTTTTGGTTGGATTAAAAAAAATGGGATATGAGGGAACTGGAACAATTCGGCAAAATTCAATACCAATCTCTTGCCCTTTGCCACTGAAGGATAAGTTGAAAAAAAGGAACGTGGTTATATGGCTAGTTCCCGGATTTCTGAATGCGATATTACAGTCACGAAATGGGTAGACAATGCAGTAGTTTCCGTTGCATCAACTTTATTTGGAAAGACACCGGTAGGGACAGCTGGAAGATACTCTAGGGCAGAACATGCTCGAATTCAGGTTCAAGTCCCCAATGCTATCGCAATGTATAATAAGAATATGGGCGGAACAGACCGTATGGACCAAAACGTTAACGCTTACAGGATTGGAGCTAGAGGGAAGAAGTGGTGGTTCTCAATTTTTACCTGGTTGGTTGATGTCTCCATTCAAAATGCTTGGCTCTTACATAGAAAAGGCGGACACGGGCTAACCCAGCTACAGTTTAGAAGAACCATTGCTAATCACTTTTGTCGTACTTATGGACAAGTCCGAGGACCATGGGGATTTAGACGTCCGGATTCGCAAATTGAGCTTGATGCTAGATATGACCTAATTGGCCATTTCATAGTTAGAAATCCTACCAGGAGACGCTGTGCTGGAAACAACTGCCAGCGATCAATAAACACCAAATGTGTAAAGTGTGACGTAGGTTTGTGTGTGGATTGTTTCTATAACTTTCACTTTAGACCAGTTTGAGTTTTCTTTCTCAACCAAAAATTTATGAATTCTCATACGTTTGTACTTGTTTCGTTTTCTTTTTGTAAACTTTATAATTAAAATAATAAAATTGATGAATTAAATCCAATGGAAGTGTTTATTTACATGTTAGTATCAAACATTGTATTACATAACAGAAACCCGCGAGCGTTACATATATGTCACGGGTCGTGCAGACCCCCCCGGATAGGGGTCGAAACTTTTGTTTGTAGTTTTGTGTACATATCAACCCTTGTAGTATCCACACAAAGTTTGGTTCCTCTATCTTTGCTATTTAGCTTTCGCGTTTAATGGGTTAAAGAAGGTTTTTACGGCAACAAAAAATGTTCTGTGGGGATCGGGAAAGGTTTAAAAATAAATAAACCTGTATGCTTTTTGTGAGGAAAAGTCGGAAAATTGGACAATTCCAAAAAATTAAATTTTTCCATACAAATTTTTTTTTTCAATTTTTTTGTTTTTTGTGAGGAAAAGTCGGAAAATTGAACAATTCCAAAAAATTAAATTTTTCCATACAAATTTTTTTTTCAATTTTTTTGTTTTGTTTTTCAATTATTTGAATCGTTCAAATTTGTCGTTTGTTCCAAATATTTTTGAAAATTATTCAGTGAAAATGTTACGTGTGTTGCACACACAGTGATCAATTACAGATTGAAATTTGCTACGGTCGGCGTTCTTTTTGGCATCAACTTACATTAGCAGCCCAAGGCACATGACCGAGTACTCCCAGGATGCGATGACATACGTGCGGTATTATGGATCGCGGTCAATTAGCAAGCGATCGTCACGATGTCACACCACGACTTTTTAAACAACAGCTACTTTATCTTGAAGCAACGTATATGTGGTGCTGTTAGATGCTAGATGTACTGTTTTGAGAGGCAAAAGAGAGGTTTGTTGCTCGCATACATTCTTCTTTGGATGGTGGATGGTGGTTACACCATCAAATTGATAAAACCATTTCTGCGGAAATTACTGATCCAGAGAAAGATCCAGTATTATACGAAGTGGTGGAAACCAATATGGTTCATGGACCTTGCCTCCACTACAATCCCTTTTCGGTTTGTATATCTGACAATAAATGCACGAAACACTATCCATGTGCTTTTCTCTCGGAAACACAAAATGAAAATATCCCCTCTATCGGCATCGCTCACCAGATAACAATGACAGAACATTCAGCATTAAATTTAAAAGAGTTAATATCGAAGCTGACAACACATGGATCGTACTATGTATATTCCCCATTGTTGTTTAATTCACATTCAAAACTTATATCAATGTTGAGTATTGCAGTTAGGTGTGAAATCTATACAATGCGTTGTAAGTACGTCACCAAAAGAAACAATACGATACGGTCGATACGTGAACTGCAATAAAGCGCTTTGTAGGATATTTACTTTTGCAATTCATGAACGTTTTCCGACTGTTGTGCGTCTCGCGGTTAATTTGGAGAATGACCAAAGTGTGTACTTCAACCCAGAGAATACAGTGTAGCCAATGGAAACATCGCCAGCAACAAATTAACATTGACGAGTTTTTTCTCAACTTTCGTCAGTGATGCGTTTGTGAGAACATTTCTCTATTCGAAAATACCTTGATATTATACATGGAATGTATCGTCGAATAGTTACGCAGAAAGCAAGGCCAACCAGTAGATTGACATCCTGATGTCTTATCAACTAATGCCTTAGGACGAATTTACACAATCTACTCGAAAAATGACGATTGTTTCTACCTTCGGTTGCTATTGATTAATGTACGCGGTTCAACTTTATTTGAGTCATTGCTTACTGTGAATGCTTCGATGTGTGCAAGGAATGAAAATGAAGTTCGCATACTTTTCGATATAAACATCAACATTGTCAAAGACATTTTACATCGTCTTCGCTAAAAATTGGAAATGGTAAAATTTCAGTTGATACTTCCGGTGGTTCGATATCAATTCCATCTTCCCTTTATCAATTCACGAAAGAAGAACTCACCACAAATGTTCGGATTTTGGCAAATGTCGTAACAACGATTCCTTAAGTGTACGCGCAATGTTAGCTGCCAAAAATACCGATGTTGTTGACTTTAACTGGAAGATTCAAAGTCAAATTCCAGGAGACTTGCGCTCTTACAAATCGATCGGTCGTGTTGACTATGAAGACGACGCCGTGAGTTATCCAGTGGTATTCCTAAATTCTTTGGACAGGCTTGGTATGCCACCGCATCATTTGCGTCTCAAAGTAGGATCCGTCGTTATTATGTTTCGCAATCTTCATGCGCCGAAACTGTGTAATGGAACCCGACTGATTGCGACGCACCTATCGAATACAAGGGGGCAGAATGCTTGATTCTACGAATTCCTTTGAGTTCTATCGATTTGCCATTTCAGTTCAAACGGATTCCGTTTCCAGTAAAAATTGCATTTGAGATGAGAATCATCAGGACACAAGGATAGTTGCCTGAATATGTTTCATAAATTTGGAACTGCTATTTTTTTCACACGGTCAAAAATAAGTGGCGTGCTCACGAGTTGGAAAACTATCTTCTCTCTACATTTACGCACCGGAACAGAAACCAAAAAATGTTGTTTATTAAGCTGCGTTACGTTGAATAAAAAAATAAATGATAAATTTAACTTTCTCTTCATTTCAAAACACATAATTTCACGCAGGAAAACGGCTGCGGGGTCAGCTTGTTTGTTAATAAAAATATTTTTTGTATTTTACTGTACCATATAACAATCAATTAAAGTATAAGAACTACTTGTTTAGATCATAAACATTTCTAGAAAAATTGATTTAGTTTGTTTTTTTCGTTGGAAAGAAGTTTAATAAGTGTTTATCAGTAATTGAAAATAAAAATCATAGAACAAATTGTAATTGAATGAGCAATAAAAAAACGGTATTGATTCTATAAATTCGAGAAAGGGTCATTTTTGTAGAGAATTTAATTTCCTACAAAACGATACCAAGGGTTTTTTTATATTCGGTATTTTAAATTATCTATAACCAAAAAATGAATTAAGAAAAACATTTTGTGACAAAAATTCTTATTGTTGCGAGCGCTAACTGAAAAATGAAGATAAAGGGCTCAAATTTTGACAAATTTTTTTTTCGTGACTCTCAACGAAATTTTGATATGGGACCAAAAAAAAATGTTTTATTTATTTGGCACAGTCTAATATATATATACTTGTATATTAGGGTGATTCAAAAAAAATTTTTTTGTTTTCGATTGGTACTCGGAAAAATATGTTCCTCGACACCTCTAAGAAAACCTCTCCAAATATGAGTTTTTAATTTATTTTTATATACAGTTTTCTATTTTTTCTTATTATCAGATAGAAAAATCTTTCATTTTTCGTATAAATTCTGAGACGCAGAGCCAAATACTCCAGCTGAAAATTACACAAGTTAAAAAACTAAACTTTTCAAATATAAAATGAATTCAACACACCTGCTGCTTCAGCTCTGCCTGATGTTTACAGCCACTGACTAGTGTGGTACATTCGCGCTGACCCACAAAATCAGCAACGGAGCATCCGTAAAGGAGAGTACAATCAATAGTGTACCTATAACATCATCCGCTGTACCGATTTTCATGCGATTGTTAATGAATTGTACGGCTCTGAAGAGTATACTAATGCTGATGCCAAATTGTCGCAACAAGAAGCCCGCAAAGGGTATGGAGAATAGGTCGAAAACGCGCTAAGTCAAATATTGATAATCCGAATGCATTAAATCCAGTTCCAACAAGCGCGCGCTCAGCTCACTGTTCAGCTCTTTGGAGGATTGCGGTAGAAATACATCCTTAATATTTTGTAATGACCGCACTTCGCATAGCCATCGGCGTATCAACTCGTTGACACATGCAAATTGTTGCCGCAGCGAGTAGAGCGCATATACTATACAAATTGATGTACACAGGCAATACGAAATGAATTTGAGAAAAATAGAGCAAGCACTAGCAATTTATAAGCATTTGCATTAGGACTGCCGTAGACAAAATATATGCGCGCCGTAAGGACGATCCCTATGTTGGCGCTAAAGAATTTCGCCAATAGCTGATACTCCAAATGCGCTTGATTGGGACACGTTAGTCCCTTTAGATGGCGATAACGTTGACATAATGTGCGATAACGGCATAACGCTTCAACTCCGCGTCGTTGACCAAACCATATGGTATATACACATTGTGACCAAGGCAATTGTTTTGCATAGTATGGCAACGGTCAACGAGAACATTATGGACAACCAGTCTCGAATGTGTACCAAGTGGATTGACATACACGATACTATGATAGGATACACAGACCAGCAGAACAAATTTATCGAGACGGTGTACAGCCGGTAAAATAGCTTATGATGCGGCCTCCGCAGTCGCCGCTTGTAGCTAATAAACGTGGGAGCAGACCGAAACCGAACGCGTGGTAATATGAAAAGGGCAGCACCCAACGTAACGCGACATGTCGCAAATGCGTCGACAACATGACGCTTCGGCATGACAAAATCATTGTGTTGAGTGGATCTAGCTTTCCGTAATCAGACGATAACATAAATGAGAACTATTTGGAGTGAAATAAAATTACATTGATAAATGAAATCGATTACTTAAATAATAACTTCTAAATTATTGAATACCGTACTAAAAGATAAAACTTGTGCTGGCCATTTAGATAAATTAGTTTTGGATAGCAAAAGAGTAGCCAGGACATTCGTGGCTCAGCAGTCGAGTCAATAGTATTTAATTCCGAAGTGACAAGCAAATATAACGCTTTATAAAAAAACCGTAAAATCAACCTAATATCGAAAGAGGAAGGTTATGTGTTGTGTGTGTCAGGTGGTTTCGGCTTAATTCAATGATATAAAACCTTACGTTTACGTAGTCGATGTAATTTCGTTGGATTGCATATTCAAGTTTCGGTTTTCAATGCGGATATAGAGGTGAAAGAGGGAGGCTCGTTTCCGGCTTTGCATATCTTTCACTTAATTCAGACATTTAAAATATCACAGAGCCATTTGGATTTAAGAGATAAGTTTTAAAATTGGATCCACATACGAAACAAACTATAAATTGGCGTACGGAAGAAAACAAACTGTGTATGGTATGTTGTAAAAGCTTTACGAAACGCCTTTCCTCATTATTGGTTTAATATTTGGCAATCGGTAGCTTTCTTCAAATATCGGATACAATTAAGGTTTTCACAAATCTCATAAAGTTATAAGTTGTAACGATTTGAAAACATAGCATTGAGAATTGTAAATGTGTAAACTCATTTTTGTATGTAATCCAACAAAAATCTTTTTAAACAAGTGTAAAAATGAATAATTTTATGATTTTACGATCCTTTACGACGGGTTGTGAGTACCCCAAATATTTTTCAGTTAAAATAAGAGTTGTAAGTTCTATTCTGCATTTATTGATAGAAAAGTGATTGTCGACGTAAAATACTAATTTCGAGACGTACGAAAAAACTGGCGATGAAGAAATTTCGCATGAAAACTTTTCTTCCGCTTTCGAGTTAGTTTCCTAGCAATTTAGTTTTATTGATGAGCTAGTATACTTGAAATCAGATAATAGAGGATTGAACGCAAAACAAAAACTTGTGGAAACCTACTTAGGAGAACTCAAATCTTTGGAAATATTTTTCTAACGCATAATAAATGAAAAAATTACAGTCTACGTTCGGCAATTTAGAAATTATTATACGGCTATAGTTGTTTATGATGGTAAAAAATTACATGAGTAAAATATTCTTATCCATGATAAAATTGATGAAAAATTGCCTCCTAACGTATATGGATATTTAATCAGATGATCAGATAACCATGTTGAAACTAATTGATGAGTACTTTTTTTAATGAAAAAGTAGCTCCAAATTCTTAATCCGACCCTCGAAGCAATAGTTAACTAGCATTTAAAGCAACAAAGCGTTATACATTTTTGTGTGTTTGTGGGGCGACATTGTGTGTACCCACGTTTGGCGTAACAATTAATATTATTTGTTTGTTACATGTAAGCAATAAATTAATTTTCTCATTCCCTTCCTCTGTACACATACTCATCCACCACCCACAGCAACAGTGTGCTCATTATACCCTTCCGCTCTTGTAACACAGGCATTGCCTTTGTTACAATTTCATTGCCATGGGCAAGCACATCAGCATATACATATGTATTAATATTTATGGATATGTGTGGGCATGTTTGTACACATATTAGAACACACCATTTGTTACAGCCAAACAACCGTTTGTTTTCATGTTCCTAAATTAAGATTTTCTCTTCGTGGTATTCGTAATCCTAATTAAGTTGATGAATTATAGAGAGTTTGTCAACCGAGTACATGGTATACACACCCTTACGTGCAGAAATACACATATACATATGTATACCTTAGTTTAGCGTTTAGTGTTTGAGTGAGGTGGATGTGTTTTTTTGAGCTCTTGGATTATCTGTGAAATAATCCTAGTTTTTCGTAGTGGAATCACATTTCATTTGGCTTAGGACTTACCGGAATTCCGGACGATCCAAGTGGTTACAAAACCTAGAGAAACTGATAAGTACAATTAAATTTAAACAGAAAATTTATTTTCAAATACCTGCCCCTTCGTGGCAAATTTACAAATTTCTTAGTTATATTTTTATTATTTCCCCTACTAACAGCGAATCAAACGTGCGCTTATTTTTTAATTTGCCGCTTTGTTTTGATCAGCTGTTCTCCGTTTTCGCTTTCCTCTTTTTTTCTCCTTTTCGTTTTGTTCTTGGTTTAGGCATTGCCAACCACTTATAATATAAATTAGATTTTAGCAGCAGTGACTGAACGCACTCATTGACAGGTGTACCCAACTATTTTCTCACTGAGGTATGGCCTCTGAGAATAGTATGGGGCGTACACACGAGAGTCCTTTTCGGAGGAATTCTAAAATTCTGAGAACGCCCCCCAATGGCCGAAATGAGGAACCCGCCGCTGCTGGATCAACGTTTAGTGACGAAACTGCTGACCGGACAAGCAAAAGTGAAGAGAAATCACTAAATACTGAATCGTCCAACTACTTTAAAAAGCTGGGTTGCAAAATAAAAGAGTTGGAAAATATGATGGCTGGTCAAAGGCACGTTAACCAGGCTATGCGCGATTTATTGAGTACCATAATGAGCTTATATAACAAAGCCGAGAAACCAGAGAAGAAAATTATGGCTGAGAAAGCAACACAGCTTTCTCATATCACCAAAGAGCTGAACACCCCAAAGCGGCTGCGAGAAGCATCGGGAGAACTACCCCCCACAAAAAAGCCAAAAAAGGCTATTGAAAATGTGCAACAAATGACCAGAGAGGTCAAGAAAGTAGTAGATATTACGGGGCAACATAACGTATGCGAAAAATGGGTGGATGCAGTTAAAAATAGAAAGCCGATCCAAAAGAAAATAAGAGCGAAACCGGACGCCATCATAATAACGAAAAAAGAAGGTGCATCGTATGCGGATATTCTCCGGAAAATAAAAAGCGACAGCGGTCTTGAAGAGTTGGGATCAAACGTGTCATACATACGAAAAACGATGAAAGGAGACCTGCTGATTGAGCTAAAAAATCAAGCGGACAATAGAGCCGAATCATTCCAAACCGTCTTAGAGGGAGCGGTGGGTGAAATGGCGCTGATACATCCAAAAACTCATAGTGTCACAATAGTATGTAAGGACTTGGACGAAATTACAACACTGGAAGAAATCTGCGAGGCACTAAAAAAAGAGTGTGGGTTCCAAAACCTGGAGAAATCAAGCGTCAAAAATATGAGGAAAACCCGAAGTGGCACACAAATAGCTCTTATTTGTCTGCGCGCTCACGACGCTAAAGTAGCACCAAAGTTGGGCAAAGTGAAGATAGGGTGGTCTATCTGCCGTCTCGGAGAATACTCACCCATTACCCGATGTTTTAGGTGCTTCCAACTGGGTCACATAGCACACAAATGTGTCAGTCAGACTGATCGGTCAGCCCTCTGTACACACTGCGGAGCTGCAGGACACGTAGCAAAAGTGTGCAAAAATGCCCCGAGCTGTATGCTTTGCAAAGGAGAGCACTCCGTCTTAAGTACGGCATGTCCGAAGTACGTACAAATGATGAAAACAATAAAAAAATGAGGTTGTTACAGCTAAACCTTAATCACTGCGCTGCAGCACAAGATCTGCTAAAACAAACAGTTCAAGAAGAGAATATAGATGTCGCCTTACTAAGCGAGCCATATAGACTGCGTTCGGAGAGCACTTGGTGTAAAGATAGAAGTGGAAAGGCAGCAATATGGGCTTGCAAAGGACAAGCCTTCTGATCCCGCTCTAAAGACGTCCATAATAGCTTACATGCAAGATATATATTTTGTAAGCTGCTATGCTCGTCCTAGCGCAACAATTAGAGAATTTGAAGATTTTCTCCTGGAGCTGTCTCTAGGCCAGAAACAAATCGCCAATAATATTAGCGGGTGACTTTAACGCATGGTCTACTGCTTGGGGTAGCAGAATGACAAATCACCGTGGTCGCCTCATTGTAGAATTTTTGAGTCAAACAAACCTCAGGATTCTAAACAATGGCACAAAAAATACGTTTCAAAAGGGTAATAAAGGTTCTATAATAGACCTAATGTTTTCGAACGACACGCTTAGCAGACATGTCAAGTGGGAGGTTTCAGATATCTACACAAATAGCGACCATATGGCTATATTCGCTGAAGTGTCGTTCTCCCAAGAAAGGGAACTGTCTCGCAGAAATCCCTCTCGAAAACGTAGTTGGCGTGAAAGGGAATTTGATACCGACGTCTTTGAGAGCGTCTGGAGTGCGGCAAAGGCACCAGGCGAAGACGCCACCCACTTAGTATCCGCTGTGCAGAAGGAACTAGTTGCAGCATGCGACGCAACTATGCGCAGGACGAGATACAATAACAACCGAAAGCCGGTATACTGGTGGAACGACGAAATTGCAAAGCTGAGGAAGCTCTGTCACTCAGCTAGACGTCGTGCACAGCGAAACCAGGGAGGAGAAAACGAAATCCGCCTCAGAGAAGCATTGAAATGCCAAAAAAAGCTCCTGAAGTCAGCCGTAGTCCGTAGTAAGAGATCCTGTTTCGAAAAGCTATGTGAAGAAGCGAACATAGACCCCTTAACCTTCCATGTTAATTTAAATGTTACCACTTACCACTTGCATCAGCTGTCTGTCGGACCGCTACTCTATGAGCTCACTTGCCTTACGCATAATCTTGGCACTTTTATTACAATACGAAAGTAACCACGGTACTTTGAATATATTCGCCACTAAATTGGCATACAGAACTATTATCAACAAACATGCAATCGAACTGTAGAGCGAAATCAAGTGAAATATGTGCCAAACACTGGTGTGCATTGCGTTCATATTGACAATGAAATAGTTATTGCAAATTGCAGCAGCACATAAAGTGAGGTTAACGGGTTTACAATATGGGTTGACCAGAAGTAGTAGATCGTCAGCCAACGTGTAGGCATTAGGACATGACACTCAACTGCGGGTAATATACGCGCGTATAGAGAGTCCAGGCGCCAAAGTTCCTCCCAAAGTCTGATCACATTTTGGCGACGTGTCCAAATGTACAGACAGGGCGCGACGAACGTTAACCCTTGACGTATCAATTAGCGCAACGAAATTTGCTTCCAACTGTTCGCACACAACTTGCACTAAACAAACCAATTTCGATGGTTACGAACTGTCGCACGCTTGTTTTACAAATTTACAAAAAATAAAATACTACGATTTAATTTCAATGCGTAACAAAACATATGGATAATTACACAGTAGATAATGCACTCAACTGCAACAATGTTTTTTTCTTTACATTATTAGCTGAAAATAACGGGAAAATTTCAATTCTCTTTTTATCAAATGTTCACTTCTATACACCACGAACCAGACTCGTGAAAATCTTGTTAGGCAAAAAATTGTACCACGAGTCAGACTCGTGGAAATACGTCAAGGGGTTAAGTATCTTCCAGCATTTGTCATTATATCCGTCCACTGAGTCACTTTATCATCGAACCTTTCCGTGGGTCGCTCTAAGTAACCCTTGTAGTTGTACGGTGTACCCAAAGTGCACCCAAATAGAGCCGCGATAGGTATAGCTCGCCAGAATGCCAGTTGTACAGCGCCGACAAAAATCCAGCACACAGCGCATGATAGTAGGCGACACGTAGCGTAAAGTAATGCAAATGACGTGTGAGTAATCGAGCGTTCGCCTGCAGTAGTCTTTATCGAATTTGTGTACACGAAAGACATTCTTACGACTATTGGTGGGCTTTTATAGAACTTTAACTGAAAATAATAATGAAAGTGGCAAAGATTTTGTGTTTTAATCTAAATAACTGTTGGGCGTTAGGTTATGCTCAAAGTTCATTTAGTAATTCACCCTAAACTTGGTAGGCTTTTGCATATGATTTGTCGGTTGTGGGTGAGACCGCCTGTTTTAGTGAAGTGGATGAATAAAATACGTGAAGTACAATATGTTACCCTGAATGGTGAGCATCGAAGATCCAACAAAATAAACTGACTGCAAAATGTAAGTAACATGTGATCAAAGTAGCCTGTGGACTGTTTTTTGTGAGCCGTGTCAAGCTCTTATGTTATTTTTGTTCAGTATTGTTTGGTATTTTATAATGGAAAGACTTACGCGTGAACAACGTTTAGAAGTTCGTAGCATCTCGGATTGACGTGTGGTATAAAATACAGCTCTGTTCTCCTGAAAAGTTCCTAAAAGAACCGATGTTTTCGAGCCAAATTTTTTTCAGCGATAAGGGCCTTTTCTGGTTCAAGCAAAAAGGCCGCATTTAGGACGAACAGCAACCTGAAGAGATTCAAAAATTGCCTTACCATCCAGAAAAACCAATGGTTTGGCGGAATCATTGGTATATATTCCTTCAAAAATTATGCGATTGAGAGCATATCCGTCAATGGCGTCCATTATCGCGCTATAACCGACTATTTGATTCCTGAAATTGAAGCTCTTGAACTCGGCGACAAGTGGTTTCAACAAGACGGCGCCATTTCCCACACATCGCATCAAGAAATAGATTTATTAAGATAACACTTCGTTGAGTATATCATTTCACGTTTTGGGTCGGTCGATTGGCCATTATTTCGAATGGTAATAAACATTCCTCATTAAGTTTGAAGTTGTTGTGTTTTTTCTTAATTATTTGCGCCTTCCTTTACTTCAAAATATGCATACATAGGCTGCTATATATATCTCTGGCGTAGGCAACACTAAGTGTTGCCAGGTGCAATCTGACATTTCCATTGGAAAGTTTGACATTTTTTAGCATAACATCACTCATTCACTGTCATTTAATCGTGAATTGTTTTATTTACAGGGAATTAAAAAATTCATCTCGGCCAAGAAATGGAATTAACTCGTGAACATTTTCGTGCGATCATTTTTCACAACTTTCGACGTGGATTATCACGACAAGAGTGCATCGATGAACTAAAATCTTTGTATGGCTATGAAACACCATCCTATAGCACTGTGAAAAACTGTTACAACGAATTCAATCGTGGCCGACGCTCGCTCAAAGACGAATTCCGTGAAGGTCGTCCAAAAACAGCCGTTGTGCCAGAAAACATCGATGCCGTACGTGAACTGATAATGCAAGACCATCATGTAACATACCTTTAGATAGAGGCATGCCTATGCATTTCTCCCACCAGCATACATTCGATGTTGCATGAACACCTGGCCATAAAAAAGGTTTGTTCTCGTTGGATTCCGTACAATTTGACGATCGCTCAAAAAAAGGCTCGTGTGGATTGGTGTAAAGAAATGCTGAAAAAAAACGATTGGATCTATGCGTATGAGCCCAAAACAAAACAGCAATCGACCGTGTGGGTCTTCCAAGACGAGCCAAATCCAACGAAAAAAAAAACATTTTCGTTGATAAATATGCCTATTTTCATTATTAGGCCAGAAATATATATAGCAGCCCTCGTATTTTCCACGTGGAGAAATATTTTAACAAATTCTAGAAAAAAACTCTAAACAATACTTTGCGTGTTTGCACTTGGTAGAGCTTGATGAATACTTCGAGATGGACACGAAAGCTAAGAGATATATTAAAGTAATATCAAAACATTCGTAGGCATAGCTCAAATTACCAGATACATTGAAATGACTGAAGTGGAGGCTCAAAGCTTATAACTTAAAAAATTCACCCTGCATGAAAAAATTGTCATTGACATAAAATAAAAGATAACACAGAAACTAAAATTAAAAAATATATAATAGGAAAGAAAAGCATAAGCGAAAAAAAGAAAAACTAAAATAAATGTAAATAAAAGAAAAATTGTTGTGTTTAAAACCTTTGGTGCTCTGAAGGGAACAACTTATATCCATTTAAGGTTTTGATGCTTGATGGGTCACAATTTTCTTGTGTAGGGCTTGTGATATAGGTGGGCATCCACAGGGAAAGGGGAAAACGTTTTTGTAGGAAAATAATGAGGAAGCGGAGTGGAAATGCCAGTGAGCTTAAAGCCTTCATGCAATACTGGTGGCTCGTCAAGAAAGAAGTTACCTCTTTCTTCTTCTATATATTTGAGCTGATTTTATTAACCACTTTCGATAACTATTGACTGATCAGCCAGGTATGATCTTATTTTAGGGGAGCCAAATATGAGCACAAGGTCTTCTGCTTTTGCTGACCTTGAAAATTTAATTCGTGAATCAGCGCGCCTAATTTCAGTATCGGTATCAGCATTCAAGCTTCAATTTGCCTAAAAATCGGTAACCAAACTTTTACCTACTAAAAATCTAGACTCGGTAATCTGATGTCTATCACCGCCCATCTCTCCTGTAAGGTGCTCGGTGAGAGGGAGTTCGCATCTATAACAGCCATCTTCGGCCTGTCTCTGGCCACATCACTGAATTACCTTGCTGTTGGTAAAGACATCTTTGTCGGACTTGAGGGGTCCTGGAGTCCTACAATATACTCTATTATCAAAATCGTTCTAGTCAAAGTGTTAATAGTTGTTGTTTTCGGTATGTTTTTATTTGTTGTGTTCATTTTTTTCCGGAAAGAGTTGGTCACTTATACGAAGAGCCGGTAGGTGTAGAGGAATTTACTTTGCTACGCTGTAGAAGCATAAAATTATAGTTTCCAATAGAAAAATTTAGTTCACACATTGTAGTGCTTAATTAGTGTTTCTGTCGATTTTCTACAGATACAGTTCCTTCTAAGAATACTAGAACTTAAATCTAATCTAAGTTGAACCTAAATAGTCACATGACACATTCAGTTGGGTTTTGTTCAACCTATTTTTATTATTTTTTTTTTTAATATTTTATTTCTCTCTTTATGTTTGCATTTGCATTTTTAGCCTATTACTATAACGCACACCAACACTACTACACGAATACCACACTCGGCTTTCACTCTCTCTCTCTCTTCTTTGTACGTATTATATAAAAAGGATTTTCTAGAAGAAATCTATTATTCACCATACTGCCGTACGGAATAAATTTTCCAATTGAATTGGAAATAATCGAAAGCCTTCGAAGAACATTAGTATTGTACGAATACCTCAATCGACCTACGTTCACACACATACATACATATATATGTACATAGATGCATATCTACTCACCTGCAATTAACAATACACATTTGCTTGTGATATTGAACATGAAAATTCCATTAGAACTGAAATGGGCGGACATCTTTAACCGAGGCTAGCGCCACAGACCGCTACAATTATTACGAGTGTAAAGTATCTAAAGTTTGGCTAAGTACTTACATTTGCGATGCATTTGTTGAGCTCTGCCATAGCTGTTGTCTGTCAGCCGTTCTACTGGCGTTGATGCTGTCGCTGCCTCAATTCGCAGCAGTTTGCGCTTTGCCGTATTGGCACACGTTCAACAAAGGCTGTCAGATAAAATGAAATGACGTGATTGCCGCATCTACTGCTGCTGGTTATTGCTGCCAACGACAAGCCATTGACTCCCCCAGTCAATCCTCTACCATCACCACAAATCTCACCCGCTTAGCGAACGCAATACCTGCCGGCAGTTAAGGCAGAGCTTTAACTAAGCGTTGCTGACTAACACCGACAATTGATAGCTGCGCATGCATTTTGCCGCTCTTGTTCCTGGCGTGCGTAACCGCAAATCAACAAGGGGATGGCTGCTCTTTCGTATGCGAATAATAAGGGCCAAAGCAATTACACAATTGTCATTATTTAGTTTGTAGAACGCCGTTACACGCTTTGATATGACCAAGCCAGCAATACACTGCAGGAAACAGCGCGCTCGCCTTCAGGTGTTTGCCTTGTGTGTTCGCACCATTGAAGTGGAAATTGCTGGTAGAGATAAGGATCTGATGTCTAGAAATACATTTCGCCGTTTTTAGTAGCCCTTTCCGGCCTATAGCAAATCTACTTAATAAAATTTGTTTCTCTCTTAGGTCCTATTACTTTGGCCATTGTAGATAATAACCAATACATTTGTTTTTTGAAATTTTCAGTTTATCCTTTATTTCTAGGATACGTACAATTGTTGCGTTTCGGTCCGATATCAAATAAAAAAAATGTGCATACATAACTCGAAATGTTCTTTAATTCAATTTCATTTTTATTATATTTACTAGCTGACCCCGCAGCCGTTTTCCTGCGTGAAATTACATACAGTGAGTCACAGTCAAAAGTATCCACTTAGGTTTTTTATATTGAAAATGCGATTGTTGATAGTTAATTATTAAATTCAATTTTATTGTTTTTTATATTTGAACATTAACATCTTAACTTAAAATTAATAACTTAAAATTAACAATATTTGTGTAAATTCTGTATAAAAAAATAATAATTGTAAAACAAAATCAATTTCTACCTCACAGTGAAAAGTATCCACGATAAAAGTTTTATTGAAAATAGGATTTTCGTAGGTGGTTAATACTTGGTATGATATCCTTTATTGTCCTTTACTGCTTTGAGCCTTTTTGGAATAGATTTAACCAAATTTTCAGTGTAAGAAGATTGAATTTTTTCCCATTCTTCTTGCAAAGCTTTTTTTCAGAGTTAGTATGCTTGAGATGTTATGATTTCTAATATTTTTCTCCAAAATACTCCATAAATTTTCAATTGGATTCAAATCCGGACAGTTATAAAGCATCCATTCTCGAACAATGTGGGATTTGTGTTTGGGGTCATTATCTTGATAAAATTGGAATGTTGCCCCCAACCCCAATTTTTCGGCACTACTCTGCAAATTATCTTTCAGAATGTTTAAATAATACATCTTATCCATGATTCCTTCGATAAAAACTAGATTTCCTACGCCGGCAGCACTCATACAATCCCATACCATTACAAAGCCTCCTCCGTGTTTTACGGTTGGAATTGTGTGTTTAGGATCCAAGGCCTTATTCGCCCTACGCCATATCTTACTTGGTCCATCCGACCCAAACAAGTTAAACTTGCTTTCATCGGCAAAAATAACTGACTTCCAGAATTCAAAATCCTTTTTTTCATGTTCCTGAACGAACTCCTGTTCCTGTCGAAGCAACCACTTTTCGTCTCATTCAGTGAAAATTTTTTTCTCGCTATTTTTCGGCTTGTTGCAGATACGATTCTCCGTTTTGTGCCTGAATATAATTTTTTGGACAGCAGATCTAGTAATATTGAGTATTTCTGCAATTTTCCGTTGCGATTTTCCTAGTTCAGCATGATGAATGACTAATTTTCTTTCGACAATCGTTGTGTGGCGTCCCATGGTCTTAATTCCTCAAAAGTGCACCCCAAATGGACAAACTAAAGTGTAAGAAAATAACTGATTCAATATTTTGCTTGTTATTCCATGAGAGAAATAACTGTTAACAGTTATAAAGTTATAAGTATTGCCAGTGGATACTTTTCACTGTGAGGTTGAAATTGATTTTGTTTTACAATTATTATTTTTTCATATAAAATTTACACAAATATTGTTAATTTTAATTTATTAATTTTAAGTTAAGATGTTAATGTTCAAATATAAAAAACAATAAAATTGAATTTAATAATTAACTTTCAACAATCTCATTTTCAATATAAAAAACCCAAGTGGATACTTTTGACTGTGACTCACTGTATGTGTTTTGAAATGAAGAGAAAGTTAAATTTATCAGTTCTTTTTTTTTTTTCAATGTAACACAGCTTGATAAAGAACATTTTTTGGTTTCTGTTCCGGTGCGTAAATGTACAGAGAAGATAGTTTTCCAACTCGTGAGTACGCCACGTATTTTTGGCCGTGTGAAAAACATAGCAGTTCCAAGTTTATGCCACTCATTTTTAGCGACTATCCTTGTGTCCTGATGATTGTCATCTCATATTTGACTTTGAATCTTCCAGTTTAAGTCATCAACATCGGTATTTTTCGAAGCTATCATTGCACGTGCAATCAAGGAATCGTAGTTACGATAATTTGGCCAATGTTCGGATAAACATTCGTAATGAGTTCATCTTTCGTGAATCGATAACCGGCAGATGGAATTGATCGCTTTCCAATTTTTAGCGAAGACGATGTAAAATGTCTTCGACAATGTCATTTTTGTTCGTATTCCATAATAAACGCGGATTTGAAGGCTGATATGTCGAAATGGTAATGACGATTCCAGTATTTATCATTTTCCAGCAATTGTAATTGCTGGCTTGTTTCTCAAAAAGTTGCACACACCTTATCATTCACAGTACGCAATGACTTAAATGATGATGAACCGCGTACATTTATCAATAGCAACCGAAAGTAGAAACAATTGTCGTTTTGTCGTCGGGTGGATTGTGTAAATTCGTCCTAATGCATTAGTTGAGAACACTCCTGGATGTGCTGGATTTACTGCTTGGCCTTGCATTTTGAAATACACTCTTTGGCCATTCTCTAAATTACCTGCGAGACGCACAACAGTTGGAAAACGTTCATGAATTGCAAAAGTAAATATTCTACAAAAAAATATTCTTTGTTGCAGTTCACGTATCGACCGTATCGTATTGCTTCCTTTGGTGACGTACTTACAAACGCATTTTATAGATTTCACCAAATTGTGGCGAATATAGTACGAACCATGTATTGTCAGCTTCGATGTTCACTCTTCTAAATTGACTGCTGAATGTTCTGTCATTGTTATCTGGTGAGCGGTGCCGATAGAGTGTATATTTTCAGTTTGTGTTTCCGAGAGAAAAGCACGTGGATAGTGTTTTGTGCATTTATTGTCAGATATACAAACCGAAAAGGGATTGTAGTGGATTCAAGGTCCATGAAGCATATTGGTTTCCACCGCTTCGTATAATACTGGATCTTTCTCTGGATCAGGAATTTCCGCAGAAATGGTTTCATCAATTTGATCTGGTGTAACCACCATCCACCATCCAAAAGATATTGTATGCGAGCGGCAGACCTCTCTTTTGCCACTCAACAGAGTACATCTAGCATCTAACAGCACCACATCAGAGACCTGCATTGAGTATGATCGATCCGGTTTGATCAGCCTCGCTCAAA
The DNA here is from genome assembly GCF_023373825.1 of Bactrocera dorsalis. Taxonomy (NCBI): domain Eukaryota; kingdom Metazoa; phylum Arthropoda; class Insecta; order Diptera; family Tephritidae; genus Bactrocera; species Bactrocera dorsalis. The sequence continues at coordinate 35,500,432 of NC_064305.1, forward strand.
ACGGTCACAACTCATCACAGCGGTTCGCAACAAAATTGTTCGATCGAGTTACGTGCTCAAAACGAAGGAGTTCGATCAGTTGATTGGATTGCTCTGCTTACTGATTGAAACTGATTGGTTGGTTCCGGTATGATGATTGGAAATGATTGTACAGAAAAAGACGATCAAGTCCAACGATGCACGAAAACTCAGACATCGATCAAGTTGCGTTTGAATTGATTGTGATTAGACCAATCAGATCGAAAATTGCCCTGCGAATATGTATATACATAGTTTGTATGTACATATTTGTGTGTTTTAACGGAAACAAGTTGCGATGCATAAAATTAACCAAAAAATTACTGCATATATTTCTTCATTTTTAACGCTTAAAACTAAAATTCAATTAATGCTTAAAATTAATAAACAATGGTAATGCTTAGGGAACACAAATTTCTAATTTTAATCACTTCTTCATTGAGATCCACAAAAACTTAAAATTAAAAGAAGGTTTATTTTTTGGTTTCAATCTCTTCATCTTTTATAAAATGAATTTAAAAAAAAAATAAGCTTTCAACTGAACATGGTCCGAGCCTATTTCTTTTTTCAGTTATAATATTTCAAGCTAAAGAAAAAGAACGCTCAGCGACTGCGCTGCTAGCAGGAACCAACCGGTATGACCAAACGGTATGATTGTGATCGATCGAAATGCAAGCAGCATTCTCGAACATTCTTTGCTGCTCACACAAGGCTTTCGATCGAGAAAAATCATGACGAAACAAGCAACTGTGATTGAAACTGATTGTTCGCTTCGAGCACGCTCGCTTACGATCATTCATTTTTGTTGAAGCAAAGTTTTCCGTCACAAAAAATCTGAGTCAATGATCGGGAATGATTGAAAAAATTGTGATCGTTGCAGCTCTCTGGTATGCACTCAACAATTAACAAACAAAGATATTTATTTAAGGTAACATATTGACATAAGATATGTATTTAGGCAATTGAATACAAATGTGCATGTGCACTTGAAAACAACCCTATACTGGTGTAACATAAACAATACCCGAAATGGGTATTTGTACATATTTATATTTATGACTGTATTTTTATGTGTTAGCGATAATGCATATAAATATTTGACATATGAGATCCGTTTCTATACAGATTTATCTCATTTACAATTGTAGCCGTTAAGAACTGTTCGGAAATCTGAACAGGACTATTGAACTAATCTTTACAATTTTTAAAAAACTTTCAAAATAGGCTCTTTCTGCGTCGATGCAGTACTGCCTGCGCGATTTCCAAGCGTTGAAGGCGTCACGGCAGGCGTCCTCCGGAATACCCCAATGTCGGCCCAAAATGCTTGTTTTTCATCGGACTTTTCTGGCAAAGAAACAAAAGAAAGTCTGGGAAGGCCACATCTAGGCTGTAGGGCGGGTGCAAAAGCTGTTCACATGAAAGGTGATGTCTTGTCAGACCCGATTGACCTTCGTTTGAGTCTCTTGAGCACTTCCACGTAAAATGCTCTATATCGAATCCAGTCGATGCGCGCACGCTCCGAAGTACATTCGCGGCGGAAGAAAACCAATCCTATTACTTTCCGGACAAACCCTGTAATTAATGACATTAGTAATATCTATTAATGTACGTATAAATCGTTAGAGCTTTGTCTTTCGAATATTTTGAATTTATTCAACTTTTTAATGTAAGAAAATATTTTAGATTCAACAGATTTTATATATGTTGATACTGAAGAACTGATTCTATTTGCTACTTGTCTAAATCCTCTTAAACTACAAATCTCTTGATTTAATTCATCTGCCATTACTGAAAACTTCTACGCAGAAGGAGAAATAATTAACCAGAATGAAATTGAAGTATCATATTTTATACGAGTGTACCATTGGAATGTGAGCAAACAATTATTCCGCAGTTGACGTGATATTATGGACAGGATTGTAATGAGAAGGCCGGTTAAAAATTGAAATTCGCCGAAAAGCAACAAATAAAGAAATTAAAAAAATACAGCAAAAGTTTACACACCATCATATATCTATATCTATATAATGCCATTTTAACAGAAATATGTATATATAAGCTGTGAGGGACGTTTACATTTTTTCGGGCTTTGTTTGTTAAAATCCTTCACGGTGAATCTGTTTCACACTCGTGTCGATTGCGTAAATGGCTTTTTGTGCTTAACGATGTGACGGCGGGGTCGGAAAATGCTCCAATGCTCTACTGATTGGGTGGCTGAGAAAAATATATAATTAAAATATTATTAAAGCTTACAGCGTGCTGCTGGGCTTCATGTTTTTATTACACAATAGCGGAATTTTCATTTTATATTCTGATGTATTACGTATCGAAAATCATATATGGAATAAAGATGCGTACTTGCTGTATACTTTTTTTTCGTCGATCATTTTATTAGTTGACTGTGTCCTGCAATCATTACTAAACATATAAGTTTATTGAGGATAACCTATTGCTCAGTACTTCTAGAGATGTGTTTTCTATGTAAGAAAGTAAAAGAACAGATGCGATGTAGGAAGCTTCATCAATGGTTAAGATATAAGGTCTCGCCGTGCTTATAATGAAACGCAATTTTATTGTAGGAAAATGTTTACAAGTCTACAGTACAATGTAGAAGGTGGAACTGGCTATATACAAGACCGAGTTTACTAAAGCCAAGAGAGCAGAAGTGTAGACGGCTATCAGGATAGCTGACGGCTTAGATGCACTTTTGCGAAAAATCTTACTTCATTGCTGGAAAAAGCTCCGATTGGGCTGCAAGGCCTTCCTTTTGCCGAATTAATTCCAAACCTTCAAGTCCCCGGGCCTTGAAGATTTTCATTCCATCACCTCGCAAGCTCAAGGTCTTACAACACCAGTGCAGGCCGCTTCGTATCACTCCATTACCACATTAATATTTCCAGAGTGAAGAAATGTAAAGGAACTCGGCAACACTGTGCTCGTTACGGCAGCTCACCGGATTTTCAGCGAAGTGTGCGCAAATCTAAGAAAAAAGCCATCAGCCATGCTGCATACAACCTACAAATTTATTACATTTCACCCTACATGTGCAGCTTGCAACTTACTCCTGCAACACACGTACACATTTATAGTTAAGTATATAGTACGTAAGCACGTGTGTGTTGAATCGTTTTATGTCATTATCATCGCTACTTACCGTTTTGCCGCATGTGATCGAATAAAATGAAGAATAAGTCACCAGCAGCCGACAAGTCACTCCCACCAGCAAGCGGAACAGCGGGTAATAACAACAGCAACAATAGCAACCTTAGTTGCGCTTATGCTACCAAACAGCCATTCATCCGCGTTGAGTCATCATAAACTTGCTGCGGCAGAGTACGGTCCTCGCCGTCAGCACCAAGGTCCTGATGTTATGTGAGGCGCGCTTTCGCAAGGAAAACCGCTAGTCGACGTGTGCACTATTTTATAGCACTTATTTGCGGATTTCATTTCGATTTATTGATTTTCGAATATTAAGTTGCCACGTCCACACACACACACACATTCATACAACCGCCTTTTTGCATAATTATATTGACGCTGATACACAGGTGTGACGCGAGCGCAACGGTGCTCGCGTTCATGCAATTGCGGTTGGTAGCACACGTGGCTTGCTGTCGGATCGGGCTTGGAGCACTGCTCGAAGATTGATGGCAATGATGAATCTTCATTTTTTTACTTACAATTACTTATATGTTTAAATACACACTCACGCATACATTATACTCATTTACTTACTATGTGTGCACAGCATGCATACATGTGACTGTGTTCAGCCGATAATTGTGGTCGTAGTATATTTTCAATATTTTCACTTCTTGCAGCCGCGAACCACCAAATGACCGTCGCTCTATGAAAAGCAGCTAACCATATTTTTCCTTCATAACCTATTCCATTAACTAATAACGTAAATTTTATAGTATATGGCACCGTGCAGACGTAGAGGCCATTCAAAAGGCTTGCACCGGCATACTGGAAGCAGAAAGAAAATAAATTGCTTTTGTTGAAAAAACCGTTTGTTCTTGTATTTTTTGTAAGCCCTGTTTAATTTGGAAATAACCTTGAATACTTATTCGTACAGGGTTTATTAAAATATTTAAACACAATAGTCGATTTGGTGCTTTTTCTGATTTTTTATAAAGTTTATTTATAAAGTCTTAGATGTGAAAGATGTCTGAACGACTATCTCATCATAAATATATCAGTCCTTCACGAGAACGAAGGGTTCGAAATAGTAATAATAGACTACTAGTTTTTTTGCTTCATACCCCTACATACGAAGTACTGTCGAACTTATCAAGAGCTTAAGTTCTTTATTGCAACCAGAAATAATAATAATCTTTCAATCAAAAAATTAGATAAATCTCATATTTTCAGTCCCTACCGAGGAGTTTAGATTTGTGATGGCTTTAAGATTGTAGTAATAATAATAATCTTTCAATCAAAAAATTAGATAAATCTCATATTTTCATCGATTTGGTGCTTTTTCTGATTTTTTATAAAGTTTATTTATAAAGTCTTAGATGTGAAAGATGTCTGAACGACTATCTCATCATAAATATATCAGTCCTTCACGAGAACGAAGGGTTCGAAATAGTAATAATAGACTACTAGTTTTTTTGCTTCATACCCCTACATACGAAGTACTGTCGAACTTATCAAGAGCTTAAGTTCTTTATTGCAACCAGAAATAATAATAATCTTTCAATCAAAAAATTAGATAAATCTCATATTTTCAGTCCCTACCGAGGAGTTTAGATTTGTGATGGCTTTAAGATTGTAGCTATAACGCAACGCCTGCAGATAAGCTATTTTTTTCTAATCTTCTAAAATATTTTAACAATAACTAGGCATTTAATAATTTTGATATGTTTATTATGCTAAATGTGGTGTTTTGACACATTTTCATTTTTTTTATAAAAACTTTTTGTTTATAAAAACTGCTTTTAGCGTTAGTATTACTATATTTTATGGATGTGGCATATTGTTATAAATACTTGAATATAATGGTACTATAATGGCCTAACATTTTTTATTTAACAGTTTTAACGCACCTCATATGTACTTATACACACGTATATGGATACCTGAACAAGCACTAAAAAATACCAGTAAAAATATAAATCAAGGCCTTTTATTTTATTCATGGTACATACATTAATAATTTGCATAAGTTATACATGTATTGAGGTATTATCTACTGTTAAATGCACCATATACATATGTAGCATGCTCGCATGGATACTTGCTTAATCATTGTGCAGGTGTTAAATTTAATTAAATATTTAAATGTAATTTATTGCTGATTTTTAATGAAATTCATTAATTAATTTCTGAATGATTGATCATTTGACTAACTAAACTTGAGAATGATGCCGTTGGACTTGAACTTTTTCATTATTTTGTATTTGCTGAACAGACTATTTTCTACGGGATTAAACTATCAGACTGTTTTAATATAATGTTAAGGCTTAACTGAATAACATTAATATAATCACTGTATATATTTATCTTCCGAATAGCTTTAAGTTAATTCCTCAGCTGCAATATCTATATATATAAAAGAGAGTTGTTGTTAGTTACACCATTTAACTAAAAATTGGTGGAGAGGTAGCTTAGAACCAGGGTAAGGACATCTTCTTCTTCTTTCTTCGCGGTGGCCAACGCGCAAAGAACCGTAAATCTTTCGCAGAACATTTCTCTCGAAAACTCGCAACGTCGACTCTTCGGTTGTTGTCATCGTCCAAGCCTCTGCACCATATAGCAGGACGGGAATTATGAGCGACTTATTGAGTTTGGCTTTTGTTCGTCGAGAGAGGACTTTACTTTTCAATTGCCTACTGATGGCAAGAGTAGTCCTGCGTTGGATTTCCAGGCTGACATTGTTGGAGGTGTTAATGCTGGTTCCTAAATAGACGAAATTATCTACAACTTCAAAGTTATGACTGTCAACAGTGACGTGAGGGCCAAGTCGCGAGTGCGACTATTGTTTGTTTGATGACAAGAGATATTTCGTCTTGCCCTCGTTCGCTGCCAGACCCATATGCGTTGCTTCCTTGTTCAGTCTGGAGAAAGCAGAACTAACGGCGCGGGGCGTACGCCAGCAGCTGTACACTCTTATAAAAGATTGTATCTGCTCGATTAATTTCTGTAGCTCGAATAATTTTCCCCAGCAGCTGATTGAAGAAGTCGTACGAGAGGGAGTCGCCTTGTCTGAAACCTCGTTTGGTATCGAACGGCTCGGAGTGATCCTTCCCGATCCTGACGGAGATTTTGGTGCTGCTTAACGTTAGTTTACACAGCCGTATTAGTTTTGAGGGGATACCAAATTCAGACATCGCGGCATAAAGGCAGCTCCTTTCTGTGCTGCTGAAAGCAGCTTTGAAATCGACGAAGAGGTGGTGTGTGTCGATTCTCGTTTCACGGGTCTTTTCCAAGATTTGGCGTATGGTGAATATCTGGTCGGTTGTTGATTTACCAGGTCTAAAGCCACACTGATAAGGTCCAATCAGTTTGTTGACAGTGGGCTTTAATCTTTCACACAATACGCTGGACAAAACCTTATGTGCGATGTTGAGGAGGTTAATCCCACGGTAGTTGGCGCAGATTGTAGGGTCTCCTTTTTTATGGATTGGACATAGCACACTTAAATTCCAATCGTTGGGCATACTTTCGTCCGACCATATTTTGCAAAGAAGCTGATGCATGCTCCTTATCAGTTCTTCGCCGCCGCGTTTGAATAGCTTAGCCGGCAATCCATCGAACTTCTTCATGGTCGGGCAATTCGAACTTCTTCATGATCGGGCAATGGAACGTCTGCACCATCGTAATAGATTGGGCTATCGGGTTCGCCTTCTCCTGGCATTGTGCGTTCACTGGCATATAGCAGGCTGGAGAAGTGTTCCCTCGATAATTTAAGTATGCTCAGGGCATCGGTGGCTAGATCACCTTGAGGGGTTCTAGAAGAGTATGCTCCGGTCTTGAACCCTTCTGTAAGTCGCCGCATCTTTTCATAGAATTTTGAAGCATTACCCCTGTCGGCCAGCTTATCAAGCTCTTCGTACTCACGCATTTCGGCCTCTTTCTTTTTCTGTCTATAAATGCGTCTCGCTTCCCTCTTCAACTCTCGGTATCTATCCCATCCCGCACGTGTTGTGGTCGATCGTAACGTTGCGAGGTAGGCAGCCTGTTTTCTCTCCGCTGCGACACGGCACTCCTCATCGTACCAGCTGTTCTTTTCCACTTTCCGAAAACCAATGGTTTCGATTGCAGCTGTACGTAAGGAGTTTGAAATGCCGTCCCACAGTTCCCTTATACCGAGTTGTTGACGAGTGCTCTCAGAGAGCAGGAGTGCAAGCCGAGTAGAAAATCGTTCGGCTGTCTGTTGTGATTGCAGCTTCTCAACGTCGAACCTTCCTTGTGTTTGTTGGCGTGCGTTTTTTGCTGCACAGAGGCGGGTGCGAATTTTGGCTGCAACAATGTAGTGGTCCGAGTCGATGTTAGGATCTCGGAGCGCACGCACATCTAAAACACTGTAGACGTGTCTTCCGTCTATCACAACATGATCGATCTGGTTGGTGGTTTTTCGTTCCGGGGACAGCCAGTTAGCTTGATGTATCTTCTTATGCTGGAATCTAGTACTACAGATAACAATATTTCGGGCCCGGTGAAATCGGTCAGCCTCAACCCATTTGGGGATGTTTCCTCGTGGAGGCTGAATTTACCGACCGTGGTGCCAAAGATACCTTCTTTGCCCACCCTGGCGTTGAAGTCGCCAAGCACGATTTTGACATCGTGCCGGGGCCATCTCTCATAAGTGCGCTCCAAGCACTCATAAAAGGCATCTTTGGTCACATCGTCCTTCTCTTCCGTCGGGTTATGTGCGCAAATCAGCGATATGTTGAAGAACCTCGCTTTGATGCGGATTGTGGCCAGACGTTCATTTTCCGGAGTGAATGATAGTACTCGGCGACGGAGCCTCTCTCCCACCACGAATCCAACACCAAACTTGCGTTCCTTTATATGGCCGCTGTAGTGAATGTCACAAAGACCTACTTGTCTCTGTCCTTGTCCCGTCCATCGCATTTCTTGAACGGCGGTGATGTCAGCCTTTATTTTCACGAGGACATCAACCAGCTGGGCAGCGGCACCTTCCCAATTAAGGGACCGGACATTCCAGGTGAATGCCCTCAAATCATAGTCCTTAATTCGTTTGCCATGGTCGTCATCAAAAGGGGGGTGTCTCATCCGAGGCTGTTGGTGGTTTTTCGTTGCACAAGCCTATGCAGGGTATATTTCGCCTTCTCACTTTAGCTCGCCTTCAAATGGACGTTCTTAGGCTACCCAGAGGATACTTAGTCAAAGACCGGAAGTCGTGAGCTGCTTGAGTCATATGTAAAAGAATCGTTTCTGGCCACTCCCAAGTGAATGGCGATCAGAGAACTTTCCTCACTTGCGTAAGGGTAAGGACATAGGATACCTTTTATCCCTTTATGTCAAAATTTAATACAACCTATACATTCAAATATTATATTTGAAATCATAAGCATTTGTTTAAAATTTGAATACATGCGTACAATTTTAAACAGAGTCTTCTCAAAAATAATACAATTGCTAATTATTTGGAATAGAAAAAATGAACTGCAACCAAATACGCAGTGAAATAGATTATAACTCGATCAGTATACAGTCGTTGAGTATGTATTATACCACAAGCATCCCAAAGGGCTGATGTTATAACTTTTCCCGCTGCCTTTTTCATTTTTCCATGCCTGAGAACCGGTCCATCAAGTTCATCATATGTAGTCCACTACAATGACTGTCCATAGGACTCCAGTGGGAAATGATGGAGCTATGTTTCTATCACTAACGAAAAATTTCGGCTTTGTTCCGATTAGAGAGCACTTAAAGACTTCTCAGTTGGTTTTGTTGGATTATGATCTTGCGAGGCATCTACTTTGCTCATTTCGCCTGATTCCAGTTTAGCAAATATCTTTTCAGCGGTGGATTTCCCTAAGCCAAAATTCAACAGCATTTTCCCCCAAAAGGCAATGCTTTATTAACACACGAAATGCTTTATTATCTATTTCTTTGTAAAATAACACAAGTTACTTCACAAAAATGCTATATCTCATTAACTAATAGTTATAATCCAACTAATGAAAATCATATAGATGCTAGTATTCGTATTATCTATGTATCAGACACAGTGGAGCGTGGACGGGGCCACGGTGAGTACTCACGAGCGTGTCTAACTACCGTTCTTACGCTGCCCACTACTCTTTATACTATACATGTCTTGTTCAATTTTCCAGCCTTCTTTCGCCACAATCACCTGTAAATAACCACCCTTGCAGTGTGCGAAAGGTGCATCTTTTAGAGGACGGAAGCGCTACCAGCAGGTTAACGGCTCGCCTATATTTAGGCTATTCACCTCCTGCGAACGGAATCACCAAAGATCTCCACCGTTTTATTGCACTGCACTTTTGATGAAGTCCGCTGCGCCGCTGCCTGGAATGAGTTGTAAGCAAAGTTTAAATAAAGTCCAGTGCCAGGAAGTATGTGAACAAAAGTAAATATTCATGCACTCGTACATAAAAAAAGTGGAACTTAATGTGAGGTTGGCATACCTTTAGACACATTAAAAATGTTGTTAGCTCTTAATGGCGTACAGTTGTTGAAATTCTATATCCCATTGAGTATATTCTATACTTCATTCCTTATAAACACCAGACGTAATAACGGGTGATTTTTTTGAGGTTAGGATTTTCATGCATTAGTATTTGACAGATCACGTGGGATTTCAGACATGGTGTCAAAGAGAAAGATGCTCAGTATGCTTTGACATTTCATCATGAATAGACTTACTAACGAGCAACGCTTGCAAATCATTGAATTTTATTACCAAAATCAGTGTTCGGTTCGACATGGGGTTCGCGCGCGTGTATTGGTCAGCGAAGAGGCTCATTTCTGGATGAATGGCTACGTAAATAAGCAAAATTGCCGCATTTGGGGTGAAGAGCAACCAGAAGCCGTTCAAGAACTGCCCATGCATCCCGAAAAATGCACTGTTTGGTGTGGTTTTGTACGCTGGTGGAATCATTGGACCGTATTTTTTCCAAAAAGATGCTGTTGGACGCAACGTTACGGTGAATGGCGATCGCTATCGTTCGATGCTAACAAACTTTTTGTTTGCCAAAAATGAAGAAACTGAACTTGGTTGACATGTGGTTTCAACAAGATGGCGCTACATGGCCACACAGCTCGCGATTCTATGGCCATTTTGAGGGAAAACTTCGGACAACAATTCATCTCAAGAAATGGACCCGTAAGTTGGCCACCAAGATCATGCGATTTAAACGCCTTTAGACTATTTTTTGTGGGGCTACGTCAGTCTAAAGTCTACAGAAATAGCCAGCAACTATTCCAGCTTTGGAAGACAACATTTCCGAAGAAATTCGGGCTATTCCGGCCGAAATGCTCGAAAAAGTGCCCAAATATTGGACTTTTCCGAATGGACCACCTAAGACGCAGCCGCGGTCAACATTTAAATGAAATTATCTTCAAAAAGTAAATGTCATGAACCAATCTAACGTTTCAAATAAAGAACCGATGAGATTTTGCAAATTTTATGCGTTTTTTTTTTTTAAAAAGTTATCAAGCTCTTAAAAAATCACCCTTTATGTATATGATTTATCATACTTTAAGGAATAGTTAATACAGTCTCGAGATGAAGGACTACGCCTGTCGCTGCTATTTAAATCGAATAAAGCATATTTGTAGTTTAATGATGCATTTGTGCTTAAATGGGTGTTCTTAAAGTCTCCTTAAAGGATATCCTACACGATTCATTAGTTAATTTGCGGCTTCGAAATTTTTTCTCCGTGATAATATCTATATTTCTAAGCAAGTCTGGTCGTACCTGGAATTAATGTTTTTCCACGTTTTACGGAATAATTTACCTTTAAGACGCTGGACAGCTTGAAGTACGTTACACGTAGAATTTTTCATCGTTTGCGTATCAGGTTATGACTCACCAAGAGTTATTTTTCCCAACAATGGTAAAATACTTGCAATATATTTAGCAATGTACTATATATTTGAAGTGCAAAGAAATAACGTATATACGTACATATGTACATTTGATTAAGGATGCTTGTAAAAATATATTCTTTTTGAAGTAATTTAGGTCAACAGTTTTTTTACTGCAATCCAAAAAAGCAGCTAAATTTATGAGCCTGTCAAAAAAAAATTGGTTGATAACAATTTTAGGTCCATTTCACTAATCTAGAAAACCATCAATATATTTTACATTTGAATGATAATTTATTTAAAACAGGAATGTGTTCTGTTCAAAATGACGTAAGCTATTTAGGTTATTAGTTCGCTATATTGAGTCGCATTTCTTGCCGCAAAAAAGTCTATTCCAAATATTCTATATGTATAAAGCTTTGTGAAAAAAGTCCTCTCGAATAAATATCCAAAGTATAATATTCTTTATATGCTTTTAAAGTAATTTATTTTTCACCATATAAAAAGAATTTATTAAAATTAAATTTCTTAATCAACCCATTTACATACATATATGTAGGTTCCAATTCGAGGTTCCCTACTTTTTTAAAGAAAAACACAGAAACTTCAAATTTAATGAATTTTTTTTTATAATTCGGATTAACATTATTTGGTCTACGTCTCAGATAGACCATCCGTTAAGTCCAATTTTTGATGATTCGTTTGAGCATTTCGATTGGTAACTGGCGAATGCCACGCCTGATGTTTTGCTCCAAGGCGTGCATCGAAACGGGATTAATTTTACACTTTACATATCGCCTCAGCAAAAATTCTAACGGTGTGATTCCATCGACCCACAAACCTCGTTGTTTTTTTGCTTGTTTACATACCCATTAAGTCAGAAATGGGCCTCTTCGCTGAACGAAATTTGGCTCCAAAATGTCGGATTTTCTTGGAACTTTTCAAGAGCCCATAGAGTAAAGCAATGTGGCTTGGGATGGTCGAGCGGCTTCAGTTTCTGCATAAGCTGTATTTTGTACGCTCTCAATTTAAGATCTCGATGTAAAATGCGCTAAATCGTTCCATACGACAGTCCAAGTTGCTGCAAACGTCTCCGAATCGATTGTTTACGGTCTTCGTGTACATTCTCAGCTACGGCTGTATGTAGTCTACTCGGTTTAATATCCAATAAGATTGCTGGGTCTCAAGATGAATGATAGCGTTGCGAATAGTATGCTCAGTAGGCCAATAATATTGACCATAAGTCGAGCGAAGTTTTCGAAACGCATTCTTTACAGAACGTAAATTTTCGTAAGAAAGTTAAACGGTTTGTAAACGTTGTTTAGGGGTCAGTCTTTCCATAATGAACATCCAAAGAGATACTGAACAAAAATAACATGATAACACGACTCACAAGCTAATTGTCAAAAAATTAGATCTTCTTGGATCACCCATTGTTAATAAAATTAATTTAGTTAGCCTTTGGTAAAAAATTTGAAACAGTAATAAAAAACTTACCACAAAACTCTCTGAAAATTGCTGCATACTTTTGACCGCATTGTCCGCTTTTCTTGGTTGTCATTTTCATTATCAAACGAGCGGTGCAGCATTTTGTGTGGCGCGCAAATTGCTGTTAGCTCCAACTGCCCAATTCAGCTTGTCAGATTATTACTGAAGCTCTATGCAGCGGCGGGCATTTTCCAATCTCTTCTTATTTTTATATTTTTTCATTTCTATTTCCACTAAGGTTGATTGTGTGCTATTTACTCGTATTTTGGTGTTTGTTTTTTTGAAAGGTGCGTTGGTGTGTGAAAATAATGAAAAGTAAAAAATTTAAACCAATATACTTCCTTATTTAAATTCTAAAATTCATTTCAATTTTTCTTAGGCATACAAGACTTTCAGCGCTTTTGCAATTCAGCGCTGTTACAGGCAGTCAACGGGGCGCGTGTACCGTACCAAATTGTTTGCTGTTGTTGTATGTTTTTTCGCCGCTGATAGACTTCATCATTGTCCTTAATTTATTTTCCGATTTTACAAATGAACAAAAAACATTGTGGTCAATTTGTCCATAGTCTTTTCTGTGAGTTTTTGCGAAAACCGCGCAAGGCGGACAATAAACCGTTTGCTGTACTCCGCAGTCCATGTATTGAAACTCCAGTGTATAGCTCTCAACCGCTTGAGTTGGTTTTGACACAAGGAAATACCGCAAATGTTGACAGCAGAAAAAGCACTTGCACCAGGCTTACATATAACGTCCACTAGCATTCCATCTCTTTTCCTCCCTCCTCTTATGCCGATCTCACTATGGTATATTTCCGAAAGCATTAAGTCGCGTGCCATTCAAAATATACAAGCGCTGAGTAATTTTTTCTTAATTCGCTTTGTCATCACTCGAAAATAAAAATCAAAACTGAAAGGCGCAACTCAGCGACAAGAAAAAGCATGCTATGAAAGAAATGTTAGTAATCAGCTTTCGGTATTGAATTATATGTTGCACAGTGGTTCCATTTGTATGGAGGATAGCGACAAAAATAGTTAGAATAGAGATACTGACCTGCAATATACACAGCATATTTCTGTTCATGCAAGTACGATATTCTGAAAAAATCGCAATTGTATAACGCCCACTTTTCATATTCTACATGTATAATTCTAACGTTAAAATGCCTGAGCATGTGATAAATTTTGCTTCAATTCCCGGATTTATTATTAATAAATAGAATGGAAAGCAGATGTGCCATTTAATTTTATAAAATTAAACAATTTATTTTTTACAGTTCAAATAAAATTTTTATTAGTTTGGAAGAAAAATAAGGAATAATGCGCTTTTCTTTTTGCATGGCAATTTTCGTTGACCTGTAATAAATGGATCTGAGCTCAACAATAACATATTAAGTAAATCCGTATTTGTTGCATTTCGAGAAGTTTTCTCCGTATGTTGAAGCCTAAACCTCCTAATATCCTTGTTTTTGGATTCCGCAGCTTCCTCTAATAGTTCTCCAATGGATATTATTGCACTTTCGATGACTTCGGAACCATGCACTAGGATCTTGTGAACTGAAGGTGGAAGATAGAACCAAGGGTACTTCTCTACAAGCCCTTTAGCAGTTTCAAGTGCGAATTGCTTAAATTTGTCCGCGTTTATTTTATATCCTGATGACATAGCTTGCAGTAATGCTGCACATCTTAGTATGAGCTCTTCGTCAACGCCCGTTATTTGAGAAGCCAACCAGCATTATTAAAAAAGCGTCTAGCCGTGTTGCCATCGTTTGACGTCCCACTACCTCCTGTTTTTGGCATGTCCACTATTAAGCCCATTTCTGATCTAAACTTATTTCTAACCTGAATCCCCACTTGCCTATCAAAACAAGATTGCTTATATTTACATCAGGTATGACGTTCAACACTTCAGTTTGTAGATCTAATATACGTGAAGCTGTATGGTCAAGTAAACTTTGTAGCTCCACTTCAGCCTGTGATTCACTGACGCTAACCGATTCTGCATCTGGATAACTTTTTTTCTTTTCACTTAAAACCTTTTTATAGCTGGGCAAAACTTTGTACGAAAGTTTAGAGTTTATAAAATCACTGATTTTTAAGTACTGATGTTTTGTTAAGTTTGTATCAATTATTAGTGAAAGAACTTCGGTGACATTTACTTCCTGAAAAAGTGGATTTGATTCCAAATGTACTTCACGTAAGGTATCCTCTACGGATTTATCAATTTCTGCCAATTTTGCTATTCTACGTTGCTTAGTCCGTTTGGAGCATGCAGAGAAATCAGCAGTTGGGCGACCACGTTTACTCGCTTTTGCTTCTTTTTTTTCAGATGGCAAAGATATAGTCTCGAGACTTAAGGTAACAACCTCTTTGTAAGAGAGCCAATCCGAGTAGCTTCTTAACACTTCTGACTTTACGCGATGGTTTTGTTTCCACATCACCCCAATGCGTCTGCATAAATATTTTACACATTTCAGTATATCATCAAACGGGTGTTCGTCACCTTCAAATCCTGTTTTTCTGACTATATCTTCAAAAACTTCCTGACCTTTCGTCGTATTTGATCTATTTTTGGAGCACCAAATTTCAAAAATATAGGAGCGAGAAAATATGCATTGATGAGACGTTCCTACGATAAGAAATTTAAAAAATAAAAATCTCAGAGAGAGAGTGAGACAACAACAACTAATTCTACATTTGTTTATTGACATTACATGCAAAACTAATGCTATAACACGCACATTTGATGTACAAAATACACCTTGAAACTAAAAAGTTGGGTTAGTTTAATGAACTTTATAGAGAAACCTGCAAATCCCTGCACATGAACTTAATATTATTTTAAACTATATACTTGTATCAACATTTACACACTAATCCGGTCACTACATTCGGTTGACAAAGTTACTAAATCTCCAAATACATTTAACAAAGAACAACACAACTGAATCAAAAAGACACTTCATTAAAATTTGTTATTCTAAAAACAACAGCACAATTTAAAAACTTGTTATTACTGAAAAATAATACTATTGCCATCTACTTTAATTTCTATTTTCAGTATTTTTATTTAGACACTTTTTTAAATTAAACTTTTGCAGTTGAATGTACACGTTGCTTTCGCTTTTATTTTTGTCAACTATGTACTTCTGTGCAAGGCCGTACATATGTTGCTTTCACTCAAGAAGTTCCGTTAGAAATAATCAAAACAAACTCAAAATACATAAATTTGATGGCATACGCCACTATTTATTTAGCTACAAGCCCAATATATAAACATAGACTTTTTTATTTTTGTCGTATGGGAGGAACCACCGTGTGTTGGCAAGAATTAAAAATTAATTTTAAATTTTTCTGAAACAAGAGTTTAAAGTTTTATATATTACAACCCTAATTAAACAAAAACATTCTCTCGCAATGTTTAGTTTTATTTATATTTCCCTTATTTCGCCTGCTTGTCTAAAAGTATAAGATCCAAGATTGTTTTTTGCCTTACTATGGCAAATTTGGATCATTCGAGGTAGTAATGATGAGATTACTCTATTTCATATTCTTCGAAGCATCTGATGCAGCTGGCAACCAGTAAGATGTTCAATCTGCATCCGCATAAGTCACGATCGGACAATTTTCAGTTAGAACTTTCACAACCTTTGAAAGGTGGACCTTGAAAAGAGCAATGAGTTCACTTGATCTCTTACGATTCACTTGTGAACATAAAGACCTTGCGACTGTACAGATGTTTTTAACGGGTGATTTTTTTGAGGTTAGGATTTTCATGCATTAGTATTTGACAGATCACGTGGGATTTCAGACATGGTGTCAAAGAGAAAGATGCTCAGTATGCTTTGACATTTCATCATGAATAGACTTACTAACGAGCAACGCTTGCAAATCATTGAATTTTATTACCAAAATCAGTGTTCGGTTCGAAATGTGTTTCGCGCTTTACGTCCGACAAATTTTGTTCAGCGATGAGGCTCATTTCTGGTTGAATGGCTACGTAAATAAGCAAAATTGCCGCATTTGGGGTGAAGAGCAACCAGAAGCCGTTCAAGAACTGCCCATGCATCCCGAAAAATGCACTGTTTGGTGTGGTTTGTACGCTGGTGGAATCATTGGACCGTATTTTTTCAAAGATGCTGTTGGACGCAACGTTACGGTGAATGGCGATCGCTATCGTTCGATGCTAACAAACTTTTTGTTGCCAAAAATGGAAGAACTGAACTTGGTTGACATGTGGTTTCAACAAGATGGCGCTACATGCCACACAGCTCGCGATTCTATGGCCATTTTGAGGGAAAACTTCGGACAACAATTCATCTCAAGAAATGGACCCGTAAGTTGGCCACCAAGATCATGCGATTTAACGCCTTTAGACTATTTTTTGTGGGGCTACGTCAAGTCTAAAGTCTACAGAAATAAGCCAGCAACTATTCCAGCTTTGGAAGACAACATTTCCGAAGAAATTCGGGCTATTCCGGCCGAAATGCTCGAAAAAGTTGCCCAAAATTGGACTTTCCGAATGGACCACCTAAGACGCAGCCGCGGTCAACATTTAAATGAAATTATCTTCAAAAAGTAAATGTCATGAACCAATCTAACGTTTCAAATAAAGAACCGATGAGATTTTGCAAATTTTATGCGTTTTTTTTTTTTTAAAAGTTATCAAGCTCTTAAAAAATCACCCTTTAGTTGTCCAATACTTAATGAACTAGTCTGAGCCGCAACTGTCCAGTAATGAACTACAATAGACCAACAGAGTTCCTACCTGTTTCCATTTCGCATTTGTAGAGATTTGTGTACCTGTCTTTACACTTTTCTGTAATACCGCTGTTATTAGCCACCCAAACAAAAAAAGGTGCGTGGAGTCCTACGCGCGGAAGAAGTTATACTTCTTAGTGATATTCAGAAGCAAAATGCGAAACAATCATACATAATTATATATTATGTCGTTTGCACATTTGTCTGTATGTTTGCGAAAAATATTGATTTGTATAGCATACGATGTTAAAAGGCATACATCTTCACACATGCACATGCTCATATGAGTGTATGTATACGCATGTGCGCTTTCAGAAATTGAAATCATATTTTCATCACTTTTCAATATACTTATTACATGTGCGCGCATTGACTTGCATGTTCATACATTCATATATACTTATATGTACATATATTTGCATACATTGCCGAACAAATAATACACAAGCATACAAACATACATATGCGTACACATATGAATATGTCACCAACAAAAAATTGATCTTCACAAGTCAATATGGCAGCCAAATTGGCGAAGACAAAAACGATTTCATTCATGAACGCAGGCGCAAATTCCACAAGCGATCTCGCTTCATTCATAAAAACAGAGGCGTCTTTTCGCGACGATGGCAAAAGCTAAAAATCATAAATTGCACAACTCTCTGGTGCTTCTCGCAAAAATCTGCGTCGATATGTATTCTATTGCTACGAATATGGAAATGACAACGAAATAATGCAAATATGCATATTTCTAAAGGTCATTAATTTTTTTGAAGAAATGAAAGGAATGAATGATCCTGAGAAGTATAGTCTTAACTTTTCAACGGCCAACGCAGAGTATTTCAACCAAAAGGAATTTATTCATTAAAATCACCACTCAGAAGTCGTTTTATCCGTTGTAAGCGAACGATTTTCGAAGAAACATCATTTCTAGTATGCCACAAGACAAAATTAGAAATGAACTTCTTAACCCTCACGCTGTCAGATAAAACGATATACCTCGTCATCGTGGGTCGATTTCCAAAAAAAAATGTAAATGAAAACTAACTACAGAAATGATTCTGTGAAGTATGGTCTTAATTTTTCAAAGGCCAACGCAGAGTATTTCAAACAAAAGTCACACAAAATAGTTGAGAATTCGCAGAAAGACAAACGAAAGAAAAAGAACTATAACTTCAATAATGCACAAGCATGCGCACATATGTGAATATGTCACCAACCAAAAATTGAAACATTGTTCTACAAAACAAACAACAGCATAAGCATGGCAACATTGTGTTGTTGGTAGAAAAGCCGAGCTGTGCCGAAAGAAATGAACAAACGATCGCCGATTGTCACCGCTTCGCTTGCTGCTCGAACATCTTCGCTGACAAGGTTGCGTTAGATTCATATTGAGCAAGGTTGCGCAACCTGAATCTATCGCAACCTTTTCCGAACTCGTATAAGAAGCATAACTTCAATAAAATAAGGTTGCGCAACCTGAATCTATCGCAACCTTTTCCGAACTCGTATAAGAAACATAACTTCAATAAAATCCTTCATTCCTTCCTTCACTAGTCTTAATGACTTATTAAGAAGCTCATGGCTAAAATTGTTGCCCTACTTTCGGAGGGAATAATCGCCACACTACATGTACACTTTAGCTGATGGAAAGTTCCCGACAGTATACTCCTCCCCCAGTCCTCCTCGCAAGCTTTGATCTACTTATTTGTAAGAAAGCTCACTGACCCTTTGCTCCATCGAGTTTCTAACATACTTGTATGTGAGCAGAGAAACGACATCCAGAGTTAGGCTGAGCAACCTAGTAATCTAAGTATTACGGAGTGAGAATTCTCACAGTCATCTAAGTACCCAGATTCTATGAGTTTGAGGACAGCTTTCGCGGCAATATACATTGCGGCTAAGTCCACCAGCGTTTAAGCCATCAGGTAAAATTGTTTCGATAATATTTTTACTCGTATTTCCAGTACATCATTAATTCTGTTTCTCTCCACATATTAATTTGTACATAACTTGTATTCTGTATTCTTATTTCATCTCATCTGATAACCTTATTTTGTCTGATAGCCTGTGAATTGAATATACAGATATCACCAATAATTCATATAAGATTCCATCATCATAACACACTTTATAATATGACATCGTCATAAAAGCTTAATAACTGATATCAAATCAAAGTGATAGCTGAAATAAAAGGCTTGAAGTCACGACACTTCAATAAAAATAACGTGACATTAGTTTAGTCTTATGAAATGTCATATTATTAACTTTATGTGACCTTAAGTCACATCACTTCAAATTGTAACTTCATATTATATCAAACCATATTGAGTTATTTGGCAACATTTCTACCAATCACGTAAGCTACAAAAAATTTAAGATACATCTAATCGCGTGAAATTTAATCATATCACACAAAATCTCACCGTTTCATATCAAATAAAATTCAATTAAGACACAGACTCACTCTCATTCCACAATTTGATAACACACCATTTTACTTAACATAAAAGCATAAAACGACAAATTACATTGCATCCTATCACTTTATAATACATCACCCTATGCTACATCACATCAATATTACGCTAAGTATCACCTTATTGAGGTAAATACTCATATTCACAGTTTAAATAAATTAATAAACATTTATAAATTCCATCTGATTCTTTCACTTAATATTATAAACATAAAAACCCAACGAAGTTAACAAAATAAATCTGTGTAGAAATAGTACCCTAAAGGCATGGTATTTCTTGTCTATAAATAGTCGAGATTAGATTCTAACTTATCACGACCGCAGATACCAAATATGTATACCTAAGTTTTAACGGCTCACCGAAATCCGTGAGATATAATAGTGAAACTTAAAGAACGCATGTTTCTGGTAATACTATGTGCTGGTATTGAAAAGCAGTCCTGTGTCCAGTAGCCTCCATATACTTAATTTTAGCTGTTTTAAAATTTATTCATACCACATAAGTATGTTGGCCAATATATTAGGCTGTCAAATATCTCCAAAAAAAAAGCTTGATGCGTGGGTGCCGCATGATTTGACGCAAAAAATCCTTCTGGACCGAACTGCACTGCTTGCAGCAAGCGATCAACCAGAAGCGTCCAGAATTGGCCAACAGGAACGGTGAAAAATCTTTTATTTAAAATAAATTTAAACGATATTTCCGCAAAATGTAATTCACAACGAATACATATCGACCGTATTTTCTGAGATATTATGGACAGCAAAATTATAATTGGAATACTGTCGCTGATAAAATACATCAGAATGTGTGAGATTCGGTGTGAAAATCACTTGCTGCATATCGACACATATGACTATGGTATTTTGTGAATTTTTGCCAGCGTTGGAATCATCTCGAAGTTGCGCATATGCTTTATCTGCTTGCTCGTGATGAGCTGTCGCCAATTTTTGAATATTTTCAAATCGTTCCGTATTTTCGGGGAATATTCAATATAATACTTGTCACAAACCTTGCAATTATCACTTCTTGGGAAACCAAATCGTAGTTTGTGTTCTGTATGAAAAATGTGCTTATATATGTTGTACGAAATTTTGGTATCCGGATATTTAACTTTGTATAACTCGTACATTGTTTTAATATTTAAATTGGGGTTAAGACAATTTTTTCGAGATGTTGAACGACCATAGTGACTTTCTTGGCTGGGAAAGCTTACTATGTGTTCATCAACGCTCAGTTTTTCCTGTTCTATGATTTTGTGGGTACGATTTTCATGTTTTCCTCGCTGATCATCAATGTTTTTCCCCTATTTTACTTTTTCAACCAAAATTTGAACTCTGCGCTGCGTTATCTTCATATTTTAAAATAAAAAGTAAAGTAAAAATCAACGAAAAACAACAAAAAGAAAATATTTACCTGAAATGTGTGACAAAACATTTTTTTGCACACACTCTCTCTTTTTTCGTTTGAAAGCACCAAAAAATAAAATAATGTTGTATTTCGTATAGAACTCCCCTCTTCAACTCTTCTTCTTTTAGGCTCGCTCAATTCAAGAAGTGAGGATAGAAATAAACATTGCTCGTTATAATTTTTGCTATAAAAGTTATCAAAAAGGTTCTTCATTTGTTCATTATCAAGTTTTGCACAATGGAAATTACAATGGCAATCAAAAACCTATTACAAAATAGTTCAAAATGTATATGAAATAAAAATTATGTACTTAAAACGTTTTTCCACTATACCTGCTTTGGGACATTTTTTGCTGGTATAACTTGTTTGTTTCTTTTAATATAAGATTGCCCACTATTTCTTATTTTTTTGTTATTGAAATCTTTCCAATTTTCTAAATTTATTTTCCTTTTGGAGCCTCTAACACACTTATCAAGCACACGAGAACACTCACTTTTTGCCATTGTACACACAATAAATAAGTCACTTGAAACGTTATTCCATATTATTGCGATTTAAATACGAACAAGTGCAACAATATGCCTAATTTTGATTTGGATTGATAAAAGAGAGCCATTATAACAGTAATCTGCAAAAAACCCGGTTTGGAAAAAATTGTCGCTTATTCGCGAATATGCTTCAATTGTTGATCAACAAATCAATAAAGTAAGGGAAATGAAATTAGAATCGAGGACTCAAGATCTTTGAAAATATTAGCGGAACTTTCTGAAAAAGAAAAACATTTTTCGAAGGCTCTTTAATGCAGCTAATAGCATGCAACAGTGCCGATTTCAAAGCTGCTTTCGACAGCATGAAAAGGAGCTGCCTTTATGCCGCGATGTCTGAATTTGGTATTCCCGCAAAACTAATACGGCTGATACAAATAGTCGTCGCACTCGCGACTTGGCTCCCACGTCACTGTTGGCAGTCATAACTTTGAAGTTGTAGATAATTTCGTCTATTTTACCATTATTAACACCACCAACAATGTCAGCCTGGAAATCCAACGCAGGATTACACTTCCCAACAGGTGCTACTTCCGACTGAGTGGGCAATTGAAAAGTAAAGTTCTCTCTCGACGAACAAAAGCCAAACTCTATAAGTCGCTCATAATTCCCGTCCTGCTATGTGGTGCAGAGGCTTGGACGATGACGTTGGCCACAGCGAATATCGTATTCAATGGAACGATGAGCTATACGGGATATACGACGACATTGACATAGTTCAGTGAATTAAAAGATAGCGGCTACGCTGGCTAGGTCATGTTATCCGGATGGACGAAAACACTCCAGCTCTGAAAGTATTGGACGCAGTACCCGCCGGGGAAGCAGAGGAAGAGGTAGACCTCCACTCCGTTGGTAGGACCCAGTGGAGAAGGACCTGGCTTCGCTTGGGATATCCAATTGGCGCTACATAGCGAAAAGAAGAAACGACTGGCGCGCTGCTGTTAACTCGGCTATAATCTCGTAAGCGGTGTCTACGCCAGTAAAGAAGAAGAAGAATAGCATGCAACTTGCACATTTTTCCTCTAATGAGCCGTTCTCTTCAGAATGTTAAAATTCTTTCGTCTGTTACAAGGAGTTTGAATACCTGATAAATTCAGCAATCCGGACTTAGATTCAGGGCAAAATTAACGAATTTAATGCTGACCTATTCTTGGCTAACTTGAAGTAAAAGCATCCGCAGTGGTCTTATAAAAAAAATCTTCTATGAGACTAAAAAGATAAATTTACATAAATTCTCCTCAAATTTATTTTCTTAAAAAAGATAGTGGCAACACTATATTCTGTGTTAGTATTCCTTACTTCTAAATATTAAGAGGACCATGCTAGCTGCGGTCTGAGAGGGTCTTCAAACTAAAATGCTTTACTGTCTCCCTGCTATTCTCTGCCTTAGCAACAGATCAGCTTTACTCCGCTCTTGATGGAAATGCTGCCAATGGAATGCATTACTAGCGAAAGTGGAAAAGATAATCGTTAATAAAAATTAGATTTAAACTGTCCGTTCTGAACGAACAACGGTCATTACAGTGACAACAATAAGAGTTTATCCTGCCTATCGTGATGTCTCACCACTGTTTTTTTCTATTCCGTGTCGTAGATAGGCCGACTTGGGGTGATTTAATTGTGAAAAAGTTCTAGAGTAGAATTTGTGCATTGTTTTGAGGTAAATTTTAGGGGAACTTTAGGAACGTTTTAATGTCATGGAATCAGTATCAGACAGCAGGCGGAAATAAACGAAGCACCGACGGCTGCAATAATAGTAGTTGTTCTTGTTATTGTTATAATGGTGGTAGTTGTTGTGTAGGTGGAGGCCGTTCCGCCACCGTAGTTTTGTCGCCGCAAATTCCGACAGTGTTAACCGCTTGGAAACATACATACTTTCATACATACATATCCGTACTCATATAGTCACACATACAGCGCATATAACTAGCCTTACTTATGTCTGCTTTCAAATATGTGTATGCCTCAGTTTTCCATTTCCCACCGCTTTACTCACACATATTCAATTCACTGTGGCATGTTGCAAGTGCTACTAAAATGAATTTACTTAGTTTTATTTTAATTCCATTTCGATTTGGTTGTATTTAGTTTATCTCGAGCTTAATTCCCTCGCCGGTTCGCTCGCTTAGTTTGGCATTAACAATAGTCACAATGTGCGATTGT
Source organism: Bactrocera dorsalis (assembly GCF_023373825.1). NCBI lineage: Eukaryota > Metazoa > Arthropoda > Insecta > Diptera > Tephritidae > Bactrocera > Bactrocera dorsalis. The sequence goes on from NC_064305.1 coordinate 35,524,319, forward strand.
GCAGCAATTTTGAAAAATTCAGAAAAGGCGGCACACACTCACAAACACATACAGAAAAATCATTTCAGAAAATTCTTAAAATTCAAATTGAGTTGACTAGGCATACGAGGTATGACAATTAAGTAATAAGACTGATTCCAAAAAACCGTATATTTTAAAATTATTCTACAATTCTGCCATCCACTTCAAAATAGTCTCCTTGGGCAGCTAAACAGCGATTCCAGCGCGTTTTCCATGCTTCGTAACATTTCTGGAACGCTTCGACTGGGATGTCCGCGAGTACCCTCGTCACGGCCGCCTGGATGTCCGTAATCGACTCAAAATGGGTTCTTTTGACCACCGATTTTGGTTTAGGAAACAAAAAAGGCACAGGGTGACATGTCGGGCGAATAAGGCGGCTGTTGCAACACGGCGATCCCTTTAGAGGCCAAATATTGGGACACGCTGAGGACGGTGTGGCACGGCGCGTTGTCGTGATGAAGGATCACCCTGTTGACTCGTTTTCGCAATCTTTTGAGTACTTGGCAATAGTAGACCTGATTGACAGTTTTCCCCAGTGGAACGAATTTTTTGTGGACGATTCCACGGCTATCAAGAAAGGCAATAATCATCGTTTTCACCTTCAACTTGCTCATGCGAACTTTTTTCGAGCGGGGGGTGTGCGGAGACAACCATTGTGAGCTTTGGCGTTTCGTTTCCGGTCCGGGAGCACTATCACCGTACACTCTTACAATTTTGGCGTACGTTTCGGAAGCTATTTCACCCAATCTGGCGCAAAATTTTATCGCGACGCGTTGCTCTTGATTTCGTCTTTCCATTTTCGTGACGAGCACTACAAAAACGCATCTATTCAACTTGACGCAGCAAGCGAACTAAACAAGCTAGAGCGGTACCATATCAGTGGAGAGGGGAGGGATGTCGGAAAAAGAGAAAGGGAATTTCAAGGTCACAGGTTTACCACAAGGTAAAATCAGTCTCATTACTTAATTGTCAAACCTCGTATACCCAAAATACATTGCCATCGCTTTGCAGCGTCAACAGCGCTCGCCGCACACAAACGCCTGCCATAACAGCGGTTTAAGTGGCAGATAATGCCGCGGTAGTAGTGGTAAATATTTTGTTACATACTTTTTATTTTTGTTATTACTACTGGCTTTGATGTTACTGCTGCTGTAGTTAGAGTAGTCCACTTTGTTGCTGGCGTTAAGCCGGCATAGAAATGCGTTACTGAGCGCCGCTGCTGAATGCAAATTTAGCGCGAAAAATACATACATATATTGGTATGTTTTAAAGAAATTGAAACGGCTTACATTGTGCAAGCTGCGGATTTATTTAATTTGAGTTTCACTATTTTCTTTGTTTTGACATTTGGCACGCGGAATGTTGCACACAAATTCAATTACTTTTAAGTGGCGTTATTTAACGGTGTGGTGGACAGAATTTTGAAGGTGCAGAGGAGTGCAGCAGTATGTGTACTTCATCGAATGTAGAAAGTATTATGATAATATGCTAATGAAGGAATTAGACTCTAGCCTTGTATGTCGGTTGTCGTCGTGGCAACAGTAGGGAAACGGGGTAAAAATCAAAGCATTCATAATGAAACAATGTTTTTATGTTCGTATTTTTTTAAATTTAAAGCAATTAAGTGACTTATAGTGACTATGACTCCATCTTTAATAACATGATAAACAAGGCAGAAGCAGGACATCCCGCAAGAAGAGAATAGAGATTTCATTCGCTTCCAATTCGGTCTAATTTGAAACTCAAGCGGTGAATTAATTAATTTCTAAAACAGGAAGGAATTCATTAAACCCGGTTAGCTGAAACTTCTTGGGGTCTCCTTAAAATCACAAAATATACATATATATGTATATACCGGGTTTCCTATAGGGCTGATATGATTTTTCAATCGTTGTTTCGGCCATTTTTAATATGTCATAATCTAAATTTCTTTTTATTGTATTCAGTTATGTTTTCAATTTCATAATGGAAATGTATACGCAAGAACCACGTTTACAAATTGTCAAGTTTCGCGCACTGTCCATACACTACGACAGACCTCTGTAGATGAAAGATAAATTCAAATTCTGACGTTGCAATAAGATACAACGAACTGAATGGCTCGCCATGACTCTTGCTGCGTGCTCATCGTAAGCGGGGGAAGTTAGATGGTAATTCCGGAAGTATTAAAAGTACTTTACTACTGCGAAGGGGACCTTCGCTCCGGCCGCAACGTCTTTAGTTCTTTAAGCGAACATATTTTGAGAAACCAACGGATATGCCTCAGGGCAAACTGTGAGAGCGACACATTGCGACGTAGGAGTGACAAAAAAAACAGTATCTTTATTTTTACTCTGTCGTCGCGACGTGTTACTCTCACAGTTATGCTTTGAATGCAACAAATACATTTATTTCTCCAAATTTTCAAAAATGGAATTTAAAAGCTCCAATTCGGGCAAAAATTCCTGCAAATTGTGTCAAAAGTGTACAAGATATAGTGCGAAAATGGGTTTTTTCTATGGCTTTTAATAAGATGTCTTGTAAATTTACTATCAATTTCCTCAAAAAGCGTATTGTGAGAATTTTGGAACTTCAGAATTTGCGTGGCTTCTAGTTCCTAAATTTTATACTTAATATCGAAGATATTTCGTAAAAGTTCACTTTTGTTCGAACCTCCTCATGAAACTGGTCGGTGGGTAGATAAAGGGGAGCGGCAGAACATCCTTGGCCCCGGGCGCCCGAAGTTGTAGCTACGCCACTGTTTCGGTTGGTATATGGCAATTTTACAAGAGCATACGAAAACATGCAGCGCAACCGCTAAATAACGGCGGATCTACACAGCTTTTTTCAGAAAAAACTGGATTAGCGACAAGGAGTGACGGCAAGATAGGAAAATATAAATGCTTAGGAATAATGGTTGGTATTAGTGTTGAATTTGGAGTTGTCACATGAAACTGCGTAGTTGGAGTTCCTTCCAGCCGAGTTGTTGTCGCGGATATTCTTTCATATCAGAGTATGCTGTCGCTTCTTTTAACTATGCCCGATTCCTCTGCTACTTTGCATGCTTTCATAGACGAAATAATCACGGAGTTAGTTGGAAATATTTGCATTGACATTTGCGTGCCCCATGGCCGATGAGAGGCAACTCCGACTATGTAGGTACTCGTAAGCATAATCTAAGCAGGCTTTCAGCGATACCTCACCTATTTCAGTTCATTTATACATATTTTTCACATTGAACTTTTCACTTTTTTTCTCTGCAATAATGTTTGTAAATTATGTATTTTATCAATTCGAAACGAAGTTTTTTCATTTTTGTTCAGCGATGAAGTTCAGATGATACAAGAGACTTTCATAGTAACCTGAATCAAAATAGGACGATGTCCACCGCTCACCCGTACTCCATCAATTTCAACCAAATTTGATATATTATCTTGACGAACCTACAAGGACTTTAACCATGCCTACTTCTCATATTTTAAATTCTTTCACTTTAAAGTACAAAAATTTAGCACTTATATACAAGTATATACATATCTAAATACAAGTATTTAAAAGAAAGTTGTGTTAATTACACTTAACTTTATAACTTAAGAACGGCTTAACCGATTTAGTTGAAAATTGGTGGGGAGGTAGCTTAGAATCAGGGTAAGGACATATGATACTTTTTATCTCTTTATGTCAAAATTTAATACAACTCATAAATACAAAAAATATATTTCAAATCATAAGCATTTGTTCAAAAATCGTATTTGTAAGAATCATTTGAATATATGCGTACAGTTTTAAATATATTCTTCTTCAAAAATTATACAATTGCTAAGTATTTGGAATAGTAGAAAAGAACTGCAACCAAATACGCAGTGAAATAGATTACAACTGGCTCAGTAATCAGTCGTTGCGTGTGTATTATACCACGTGCATCCCAAAAGACTGATGTGATAACCTTTCCAGCCGACTTTTTCGCCTTTCCACTCCTGAGAACCGGTTCATCATGTGCAGTCCACTAGACTGACTGTCGATGTCATGTCGGTGTCACACACCGACGCAAAAGTTCAGTTTTATTACAATTGAAGAGCACTTAAATACTTCTCAGAATCAGTTATTCGTTGTTTTTGTTGGATTATGAACTTGCGAGGCACCCACTATGCACAGAGCTTTCGCCTCTTTAAGCTTAGCAAATATCTTTTCATCGGTGGATTTCCCTGAGCCCAAATTCAACGGTATTTTCCTCCAAAAAGCAATGATTTATTAATCATTATCATACAATAATATATACAAGTTGTTAAAATGCTATATCTCTTTAACTGATAATTATGATCCAACTAATAGAAATCATATAGATGGTAGTAGTAGTATTATCTATGTATCAGCCACAGTGAAGCGTGGACGGGTCCTCTGGTATATATATATATATTCTAATACATCTTGCACAAATAGTGCTTTTTAGATATACCAAGTCTCAAAATTTCCAAATCGTGTTGTAGTTGTTCAGTGCTATATTAATGCTGGACCCCAGTGCGAACGGCTGACTTGTTGCAAAAAATATCGATCAATCTGTGAGATCTATAGTTGCAATTCTTTCTTTGATAAGAAACTACCTTGTATCAAAAATGCGGTAAATCGGGTCATAAGGGACCCCCATACACTTAATATAAAGATTTCGAAATTTCAGTTGACTTTATACCGCATAGAAGTATGTCGGAAAGTATGGGAGTTGCCTTAATGAAATTGAGAAGGCGTATTTTTTTTAAATCAGTGTATCTTTGTGCCTAAAAATTGGGCAAAAACTACCTTTAGTCAAAGATAACTAATACTCAGAATTTTTAAATATCCGGATGACTTTTCTTTATGTATGTATATTTTTATATTTATAAAGGGTGATTTTTTAAGAGCTTGATAACTTTTTTTAAAAAAAAAACGCATAAAATTTGCAAAATCTCATCGGTTCTTTATTTGAAACGTTAGATTGGTTCATGACATTTATTTTTGAAGATAATTTCATTTAAATGTTGACCGCGGCTGCGTCTTAGGTGGTCCATTCGGAAAGTCCAATTTTGGGCAACTTTTTCGAGCATTTCGGCCGGAATAGCCCGAATTTCTTCGGAAATGTTGTCTTCCAAAGCTGGAATAGTTGCTGGCTTATTTCTGTAGACTTTAGACTTGACGTAGCCCCACAAAAAATAGTCTAAAGGCGTTAAATCGCATGATCTTGGTGGCCAACTTACGGGTCCATTTCTTGAGATGAATTGTTGTCCGAAGTTTTCCCTCAAAATGGCCATAGAATCGCGAGCTGTGTGGCATGTAGCGCCATCTTGTTGAAACCACATGTCAACCAAGTTCAGTTCTTCCATTTTTGGCAACAAAAAGTTTGTTAGCATCGAACGATAGCGATCGCCATTCACCGTAACGTTGCGTCCAACAGCATCTTTGAAAAAATACGGTCCAATGATTCCACCAGCGTACAAACCACACCAAACAGTGCATTTTTCGGGATGCATGGGCAGTTCTTGAACTTATTTACGTAGCCATTCAACCAGAAATGAGCCTCATCGCTGAACAAAATTTGTCGGACGTAAAGCGCGAAACACATTTCGAACCGAACACTGATTTTGGTAATAAAATTCAATGATTTGCAAGCGTTGCTCGTTAGTAAGTCTATTCACGATGAAATGTCAAAGCATACTGAGCATCTTTCTCTTTGACACCATGTCTGAAATCCCACGTGATCTGTCAAATACTAATGCATGAAAATCCTAACCTCAAAAAAAATCACCCGTTAGATTTATAAAGATGATTGATAATAAATTCTCGATTGTTGCGCAACAAAAGCTCAATCTAAGACTTATTATTTATTTCTAATATTTCCCACATTCAAAAAGGATGTCATAAAAGGATGGGAAATCTGAATTTTATTGATAACACCGGTCAACACGATTTTTGGGTCTGACATCTACATATTAAATTTTAGTTTCTCCTATGACAAAAATATGGAAAAAATTTTTTTTCCGGTTAAAGTTGGCTTTCGTAGAAATTAGAGCAATTTTTCGATTTTTTTTCTTACCTTCTAAAGTATTTTTAAAATTAACGCAGGCGAAGTGAGGTACCAATTTTCATTTTGATTACTGACTTTTAGGTTGAAATAGGCTTTATAGGCTTCGCAAAGTTTCAAATTGGTTGATAAAGCAAATTTTTTACTTCTAACTTTAATAAATTCTCCGCAAATAAAACAGAATAAATCAACATCATTTTTACACTGACTTGATGCCATTTTTTAACTGAGTAATATACTAATATTGTTATTACAGCTATAATAAACAAGTTAACATTTACTACTGTGCCTCTTACAAATAATAATACTGTTTACTTTCGGGTTAATCAAAGTGCTGCCATTTTTGATTTATGAAATAAATTAAAATATACTTATCGATGTAGATCAGCCCAAAGCAAACTTTAAGAACCAAAGATTAATATTTAAGTGTTTTTCAATGTCTAGAACCAGAATTCAATCATGAGAACAGAAACCCAAAGAAAAATATTTTTTTGTTGACCGGTGTAATTATTATTAATATTTTTGAATTTCATAAAGAAGTCTTATGCTGAGATCACACGATTGGTCAAATGTACCGATTTTTGACAAAATTTTTCTGTACAAATATGTACAAAATAAATTTTGTGTACCGATACAATTTTCAGTGTTCACACGATTGGCGTACTTGAACCAGAATTTTTCTGTACTGATTTGTGCACTTCAATAATATGACAGATATTTGTGCAACCCTGTCACATGGTTGGGCTTGTCATCCTAAATAAAGCAGCCAATGAACGTTTGGCGGTTACACTTCGCTTCCTTGCCTCTGGAGACAGCTTCAAAAGTTTATCTGTGACTTTCGCATTGCGCCGAATACCATATTTGTGCCGGAGGTTTGCAATGCAATTTACAAAGCTTTGAAAAATGAATATTTAGAGGTAGCTATACATAATCACATCAAAAATATAAATTGATATCACATTACACATTTGCAAGGTTCCAAACAACGAACAGATGTGGATTGACATTGCCCAAAAATTTAGTGATAAATGGAATTTTCCCCATTGTATAGGCGCAGTTGACGGGAAACACATTGTGATGAAGGCTCCGCCGCGGTCTGGAAGTACGTTTTATAATTATAAAGGTACTCTGCAGATGTTAAGTAAAGTTAATGATTTAAATATGTCTGTAACTTTATTAATATAGAAGAAAAAGCAATTCAATGAAATATCAATCATCATTTAATTCTGAAAGCGCATCTATAGTGCACTTCATAATATTAATTTCAAGTTTTTTTGCTGCTTTCTCATTTTTTGCATTCATTTCACGCATTTGCGACGCTATGTACATGCCGAAGGAATACCACATGTCCTCTTTTTCTGCATACAACAAATCTGTTGCGCGTTTTAAAATATCTTCTGGCGAATTGGTTGCTGCATCAGCTGGCGTTGATGTTGATGCGTTGGATTGCATGTTGATGGGTTGAAAATGTGTGTTTGGTAAACTTTCGCTATCAGGGCTTATATTTGAAACAGATGAAGTCGTTTTTTCTTTGTCGTGGTTATGATAAAACTGCATTGTAGTCCAAAATTGCCAATGAGGTTGTGAACTTGACGCACTCTGACCAGACTTTGCCTGTAATTTGTTTTTTGTATTATTGTACGCTGTTTTCACATTCGCCCACTTGGCTTTGCACTCATCAACGCTACGGCCATGAGAGTTCGCTGCAACTTCTCTCCATGCGTTCACTCTCTTCTGTCGGTTTGTATAGTCTGAAGAAAAATATTCCCACAGACAAGGATGTTTTTCCATTATTTCTATTAAATTAAACACATCTTCCGAGGACCATGCCATTGTAACTTTAAAACGCTTTCTCTTTTTATCTGGCGTTGGTGTTGGTTCTGCAGACATATTGGATATATTTTCGCATATTGCGGTAGTCAAATTATCAAAGATTTCATCTTTATCTGTATCCATATTCTGAAAAATAAATGAACAATATTAATATATTAAATGTAAATAAATAAATATATAAATAAAAAGACCAGACATTTGCACACTTCGGCAATCACATTTATTCTGATTTTTTCTCTGATTCGATACAATTTCTTTCACTTAAAAAACTCAGCCTACCAAGCCTACGCAAATATCAAGTGGAAAAAAACAGGTTGTTGTTGATGGTGTCAGGTATGCGCTCAGCGGACGCTTTCCATAGATTTAGTTACCGCAAGTTGATGTCGCTTAGCGTGCCGTGTGCAAACTTTCAAACGCAGCATGCCATTATCATACCTTTTCAATGAAGGTCATCCCAATAAATGTTCGGGCAGTATCAATTGCTAATTGTTGTTGTAGGCAGAGTTCGCAAATACTCATCACTGAGAAGTAAAATTTCTATCTTCCTCCTCAGTACAAGACAATTGAGGAGCAATAAATTTGATTTCCTCAATTGTGAGTTCAAAGGAAAGAGTTCTCTTCTAGAATATTTCTCTTTAATACTTATCTTATCTTTTCGCTCTAATATTTACCGCAAACCTACGTGCTCCTCAAAATAATACTCCTCACAAGAGCGCTAAGTTTCTTTTTCTCATCTCAGGTTTCAGCACTCAGTATTTTGTATCGCTGATAAACTCAGTGATGCAGCAGAGAGTGCTCTTGAGCAATTTCTTATTCTCTTAGAGAGTATGTATATTTATAAATTTATGTTAAAGTTTAATTGTTGTTGGTGTAAATATTAACAGTTTTGGGTACATGCATGATTAACCGTTAATTTAAGTTGTATTGTGTGTATGTAAATAATTTAAAAGATGAGTTTTATTTTTCGCATCACTTGAACACTCAGAGCGATAAAAATAAAGATGATGCGTTAGGCAAATAGTTATCTTTTAAAAATGCTCGCTCATGCTAATATATGAGTGAGTCAAATACGTGAGGAGTTTTTTTGTGATGAGAATGTTAGTTAAGCTTGCGCTCCTGAGTATTTGAAATGATGTCCTCTTGCGGAATATTACTCATCAGAGCAAGAGCGTATTTTGATGGTTTTACGAACTCTGGTTGTAGGGTGTCATTTACATATATGATTTTCTTTTAGAATTACCACAGCTAAGCGTGATTAGATTATGAATGGTAATAATGAAGAAAAAGACACGAGCGGATTCAATGATGCCTTTAGGGGAGTTGAGATGAGGGTCGATCCACTAACTTATATAAACATATCATAAGTATTTATACTCACCAATAGATGTAGTGACTTGTTTAATAACGGAAAAATGGAATAAAGAGCAGTGATGCATCAATTGTTTTTGCAGATATCAGTGCTGCCAAGTTTAATAATTATTTATTATTATTAGTTTAATAATCATAGAGTTGCCAAACAGTAAATAATGAAATTCCAGCCAGGTGTAAAGTATTCCTAGGATAATAAAAATAAAAAAAAAACATAATTTTGGCTTTATTTCAATTGATTGGTCCTGCAGGGGCAGATAAAATTATCGGTACATTTGTCCATTTTTTGTATTTACTTGATTTGTACAACAGTTCACATGATTAGTACAACAGAGCCGTATTTTATCGGTCTATCCGCACAAAAATTTTGTTAAATTGCCTTATGCCAAATATTTTCTGGCTATCACACGATCTGTACATATAAACGACAAAAAATTGGTACATTTGCCCAATCGTGTGATTTCAGCTTTACAGATTGACCGCATATAAGGCATAACGTGAAAGCAGATGTTTGAAAATCTGTGTGTTTAACATATGGACACTAGAGGAAGATTTACGCTAATTTTATCAACTTTAGGCAAAATAATAATACCCAACGATTGCCCTCCTCCCGCCTAACCGCCGCGAGGGGCGCAATCCGCGAACGAGCGGAATTAGCCGAGTCATAAAAGGCAAGAGAGTTTTAAGCGTTGCGATCTTAAGCTGCACAGCTACAGAAACAATAATTTCAACAGCCAAAATTAAGAATAATATTAAAGTTTATAAAGGGTATACCTACCATATGTAGGTTTTGAGACAACTTAAGGGTGTCAATATACAAGTATTTACAGACATATAAATGGGTATATCGAATTCCGAGATTCTTACCTAATTTAAGCTTAAATGACTGGACTATAATATTTAGATGTTACTTGTTAAGAGTGGATAAAATAATTTTTTTAATGGTAAAGAGTGAGTCTGTTAGATCAAATGTGCTGGAATGAGAATTGAAATCATGACATATACGGCGGAATAATTGTTTTAACTCAAAATTTGTTCTAGAAAATTTTAAAAGTAAAAAGTAAAAGTAAGTAAAAAAAAGAACAAAAGAAAACAATGTTTTTTGTTCATTTCAAAAATAATTTATTTTGGTCCAAGGGGATTTGTTTCAGCTAATATTTAAAAATTAGATCGCGTAAATGGGCACCTTTAGCTTTGACAGCTAAATGCACTCTTTTTTCGACATTTTCCATGACTTTGGCCAATGTTTCGGATGATATGGCGGCTGTTTCACGTCGAATGTTGGCTTTCAGTTGAGCTAAGGTCTTTGGCTTATTAGCGTATACCTTGGATTTCAAATAACCCCACAAATAAAAGTCTGGTGGCGTCAAATCTGGTGATCTCGGTGGCCAGTCAACATCACCATTTTTCGATATCAATCGCCCGGGGAAAAATGGTCGCAATAAATTGATTGTTGGTCGAGCTGTATGGCATGTAGCCCCGTCCTGTTGAAACCAGAAGTTATCCATGTCATTTTCGCGCAAAATGGGTATCACAAAATCCGTTATCATGGCTCGATAACGCTCACCATTGACTGTTGTCGTGGCTCCATCATCGTCTTCGAAAAAATACGGTCCGATGATCATATTCACGCAAACACCGCACCAAACTGTTACTTTTTGGTCGTAAAGAGGCTGTTCTTCAATTAATTGAGGATTTTCGGTGGCATAAAATCGGCAATTTTGCTTGTTTACGCCTCCATTCAACGAGAAATGTGCCTCGTCTGACATGATGAGTTTTCGCCAAAAGTCAAGTTCGTTTTCAGCCATTTCGATGGCCCATTTGCCAAAATTAAGGCGTCGCGGATAATCAGCTGGGTTTAGTTTTTGTGCCATTTGAATTTTATATGGAAACATCTTTAAATCTTTATGAATTATGCGTCGGAGAGTGGTGCGAGAGATGTCTAATTCCTGAGAGCGGCGATAACTCGATGTCGATGGAGTCTCCTCAATACTGGCTCGTACAGCTTCGATATTTTCATCAGAACGTCTTGTGCGTTGTCTGGATGCATGACTGGCATTACTGAGATTACCGGTTTTCACAAATTTTGCGTATAAAGATTTAATTGTGTTCTTAACTGGAGCACTTTTCACTTTATTTTTTTTGCGAAACGCACGTTGAGTTAACACAATTGAAAAGTTATTTTGAATATAAAGCTGAACAATTTCAGCGCGTTCTTTTGGAGTGTACTGTTCCATGGTATAAATTGTCTTCGAATGACGCTTCTAACGCGGTATGACATTAGCCGATTTGTCAGCGCTGTTAAAAGTTACAGCGTTGCCAGATGGGTCAACTTTAAATGACCCTGTATTATACCAAGCATCTCCCTACGACTAGCGAGAGTCGGGAGATTTATAAGTTTTAAACGGTTAGTGTAAGGGGGAAGATTTAAACTGGAATCCCAATTCAAATGATTTAAGGCAAAAAGTAAGAATTGTTTTTGAACCGACTCTAACTTATCCGAATGGACTTGGTAACTAGGGTTCCATACCACAGAAGCATACTCTAATATAGGCCTCACCAGAGATGTAAAAAGAATTTTTGTGGTAAGCGGATCTCTAAATTCTTTAGACAAACGTTTAACAAAACTAAGAGCGCCTTTAGCTTTAAAAACCGTGGAAGATGCGTGAAGATTAAAATTGAGTTTGGGCTCCATAGTTACTCCCAGATCAACGAAACTGCTTACTTGCTCCAACCTAAAGTTTTGTATTGCGTATGAAGTAAGGTCTACAGATCTACGTGAAAAATACATCGGCTTACATTTTTTAAGGTTCAATAGCATGCCATTTCTATCACACCAAGAAACTAGGTTGTTTAAGTCTATTTGCAACTGACATCTTTCGCTGTTTGAAGTATACGTTTTAAAAAGTTTTACATCGTGAACATATAATAAAACTTTTGAAAACTTAACAACAAATGATATGTCATTAATAAATAACAAGAAAAGAATTGGACCAAGATGGCTACTTTGAGGAACGCCTGAAGGAACACTGATTATGTCAGAAAAAGTATCGTTAAATATGACTTGTTGAATTCTATTACTACGATAAGAAGCAACCCATTTTACAAATATTTTTTGAAAACCAAGAAGATCCTGTTTATTCAAAAGAATTGATGGGATACTTTATCAAAAGCTTTACTAAAATCTGTGTATATAACATCAGTATTCTTATTCTCCCTAAAGCCCGTCAATACATGTGATACAAATTATTGGTTATTGTAGATTTCCCTTTACGAAAACCGCTTAAATCCACTCTTATGTAAAGGAATTATAAATGACTTTTTCCATATGGATGGAAATAAGCCTTGCATAAGAGATGAGTTAAATAGTTTTGTTAGGGGTTGGTATATACATATATTTGGCATATTTTTTAAGAAAACATGATGGGATCATATCTCAGAAATAATTTTATGATTGTTCTAACATATTAAACTGATGTAAGACGTCTGCTTCGGAAATGGTAGCTGCATTAATGACAAAAATCGGACATAACTTATGCTGATGCGGAACATTTTTTGGAGATTTTGGAGAGTAAGTAGTTGGGCTTGAAGAATTCAGCGAACATAACGGGTGATTTTTTTGAGGTTAGGATTTTCATGCATTAGTATTTGACAGATCACGTGGGATTTCAGACATGGTGTCAAAGAGAAAGATGCTCAGTATGCTTTGACATTTCATCATGAATAGACTACTAACGAGCAACGCTTGCAAATCATTGAATTTTATTACCAAAAATCAGTGTTCGGTTCGAAATGTGTTTCGCGCGCGTGTTTTGTTCAGCGATGAGGCTCATTTCTGGTTGAATGGCTACGTAAACTAAGCAAAATTGCCGCATTTGGGGTGAAGAGCAACCAGAAGCCGTTCAAGAACTGCCCATGCATCCCGAAAAATGCACTGTTTGGTGTGGTTTTGTACGCTGGTGGAAATCATTGGACCGTATTTTTTCAAAGATGCTGTTGGACCGCAACGTTACGGGTGAATGGCGATCGCTATCGTCGATGCTAACAAACTTTTTGTTGCCAAAAATGAAGAAGAACTGAACTTGGTTGACATGTGGTTTCAACAAGATGGCGCTACATGCCACACAACTCGCGATTCTATGGCCATTTTGAGGGAAAACTTCGGACAACAATTCATCTCAAGAAAATGGACCCGTAAGTTGGCCACCAAGATCATGCGATTTAACGCCTTTAGACTATTTTTTGTGGGGCTACGTCAAGTCTAAAGTATACAGAAATAAGCCAGCAACTATTCCAGCTTTGGAAGACAACATTTCCGAAGAAATTCGGGCTATTCCGGCCGAAATGCTCGAAAAAGTTGCCCAAAATTGGACTTTCCGAATGGACCACCTAAGACGCAGCCGCGGTCAACATTTAAATGAAATTATCTTCAAAAAGTAAATGTCATTAACCAATCTAACGTTTCAAATAAAGAACCGATGAGATTTTGCAAATTTTATGCGTTTTTTTTTTTAAAAAAGTTATCAAGCTCTTAAAAAATCACCCTTTATTAGAGATTGTCACTAGACATACTAGACTTGTATTTCATAGCGGACGGAAAATTAGAAATCCTGCGTTTGGAGTTGACGAAATTATAGAAAAATTTTGGATTACGTATAATATTATATTTTACTTTATTTATATAATTATTATAAAATATTTTGTTAAGTTCAGCAAATTGTTGACGCAATTTAGAATATTTTGAATAGTCAGCAACTAAACCAGTTTTTTTAAAAAGTTTAAAATCACGAGATTTTCTATTTTTTAATTTACATAATTCTTTAGAAAACCATAGATTAGAACTCGTTTTTTGAGTAAGAACATACTTCGGAACATATTTTTCAAATAAGTTTAAAATAGTTTCATTAAAGTGTGAAGCACTACATTCAATATTGCCGTTGTAATCTGGCCAAGTTACTTTAGAAAGTTCGTAATTAATCTTTTTAAAATTAGCTTTCGCAAAGTTGAACCGAAAACAAATGTCTTGTGTATTATTATGAGCAAAGTTGGCAATGATTTCCATGTCAATTTTCAAAGCAGGATGATACGGGTCCTCTGGGCGAACCAAAGGATCACATCGGGCAACGGAGAACATTGAAGCGTTATCAACATAAACTAGATCTAAGAGCTTACCAAATTCGTTTGAAATTAAATTAATTTTGTTAAGACCCAACTCCGATATATCATTTAAGAACTCGTTAAAACATAAGAGAGTACTAATCGGAATGGTGTAATCATCTATAGATTTTCATGATGCGCACGGTAAATTGAAATTTCCCAAAAACTATCATGGAATCAGTATTATTAGCCATTGAGAAAACATAATTTATTAATGAAGCATGTCGGATATATCCGAGTGAGGCGGCATATAAGAGACGAATAAAAAGGATTCCGAATTTAAATACTAGAACTCACAGATTAGTCTATAAGTTGCGTAAAGCTCAATCACATGGTCCTGTAACCACATATTTGGAGCCTGTGTCTTTGAAGAGTTTCAATAATCGATAAATCCGTTCCCATTCACAAAGTTAAAATTCTGAGATTGGTCATTCAACTAATAATCACTTTAGCAATTATTTCAACATAATTATAATATGTTATACAATAATAATTGGGAATTTAAAGTCATATCTTCAATTTTCTAAGTCACATCCTTTTGACTGCAGGAAGCAGATTCTTCAAAATATTTCTAAATAGTTTTATTTAAGATCTCTAAAAGTGCTCTTCGCATTATAACTATGTATATATATATATATATATATATAACGTTTTAAATATATACATATGTATTAAGACGTCTTTAAGATATTTACAATTACAATCGCATTATAACTATGTATATATATATATATATATATCGTTTCGACATGTTTCAAAAAGTTACATTGAAGCAGAAGGAGACTATTTTGAATAAAATAAATTGATTTTGCCGAAAAAACCATTTGTTCTGTTTTTTGTTAAGTCCTGTTTACTTTGAAACGCACCTTGTAAATTTCTCAAAGACGTCTTATTACATATGTATATATATATAATCTCAGTGTTCGAGGGTTGCTATATATATTTCTGGCCTAATAATGAAAATAGGCATATTTATCAACGAAAATGGTTTTTTTTTTCGTTGGATTTGGCTTGTCTTGGAAGACCCACACGGTCGATTGCTGTCCATGATTCGGCACCTGCGACAATCTTATAAACGTCTTTTGAAGCACCGCGATCGTATTTTTTCAGCATTTCTTTACACCAATCCACACGAGCCTTTTTTTTGAGCGATTGTCAAATTGTGCGGGATCCAACGAGAACAAACCTTTTTTACGGCCAGGGCCCTATTCCGCAAAACAACTTATCAACTTTTCACTTTGTACTTTGCAAATTTTTCGTCAATTTGCAAAGCTTTCTGTTCCACAGAACTATGAAATTTGATAAGTGATAAGTTGAAATTGATAAGTGTAATTTGCAAAGTCTTTGCAATTTTTATGTTCTCTTTGCAATTTCTGTTCCACGTACGTTCTCTTGTGCAAAGTGCAAAACTTATATTGAAAAGTGTAATTCGCAAAGACTTTGCATATAATTATGCTGTTCCGTTCCACAATAACTGTAAACTCTATTTTTGCAAAGCAAAATTTGATAAGTTTGTCAAAAATTTGCAAGGTAAATGATCGCTTTGCAAATTCATATTATCATAACTAATCAAGCTTTCAAAATGTTAAGACGTGAGTTTTTGTTCGACAATAGTGAAGACGAGGTTAAAGCTAGAAATTATAGAGGCCGAATTAATTTTTCGGGACTACAAAATTTCAATTTTAAAGAGTGCTTCCGTTTAAATCCAATCCAGGTAGATTTTCTTTTAAATAATGTTGGACAAAAATTAGAGCACAATAAACAGCGCAGTCATGCTTTGTCGGCTGAAAATCAACTGCTACTGTGCCTGCATTGGCTCGGAAATGGTTGCCAGTACCATGGAGTTGCAGCTTTGCATGGTGTTGCAAAATCCACAGTTTGCAGAACCATCCATAGAGTTGTCGACATTATAATAGACGTTTTATTTCAAAAAGCAGTGCGATGGCCCGATGATGTCAGTGGTATTGCTGAAAAGTTTTTTCTGATGGGTGGATTCCCTTCTGTGTGTGGTTGCGTTGATGGCACAATCATTAAAATTGATGCGCCCCCATTACACGAGGAAGGATATGTTGACCGGCATGGAAACCACTCATTGAATGTGATGATGATATGTGGGCCAGACTACACATTTTACAGTGTAAATGCAAGTTGGCCGGGCAGCGTTCATGACTCAAGGGTGCTACGGAATTCGGCTGTAAGTCAAAGATTTGACAATGGATGGAGACCATTTCCGGATGCTGTTGTTTTGGGTGATAGTGGTTATGGATTGAAAAACTGGTTGATACCACCATTACGCCGAAATCCCAATAATCCTGCTGAAGAAGTTTTCAATCGTTGCCACAAAAAAACACGCCGCATAATTGAAAATAGTTTTGGCATTCTTAAAGAAAGATTCCCGTGTCTAAATTATTTGCGACTGAGGCCTGAGTTTGCAGGAAAGACAGTCATAGTTTGTACCATCTTACACAAGATTGCCTGTAGCATCGGAAGAAGTGGTGAAAATATGCAACCCACTGAAGACACTGACAATGAAAGCGGGGAATTGGATAAAAATGCTGAAGAAGAAAGTGATGCCCTTAATAATATAGATCAAGAGAGTGGAATGGAAAGGGTTACTTCCCTGCTACAATACTTTACCTAATGCCAACTATTATAGTATTGTTTTAAAATAAAAGTGGTGTTTTGGCCATGACTTTTTTCCACTGCAAAAGCGTTGTATCTTATTGGGTTTGAGATTAAGGTCTCAGGGAATAAATAAAAAAGGAAGTATTTTTGTATTTATTTACATCATTTTATTAATTTCAGAGCTTTTTTGTTTTTATCACAAATTATTTCAAAATAAAATGTTTAGAAATCAAATATACACAAATAAAAAATTGGCCTTCGGTAATCAAACCTCCTCAAATAACAGACGCGATACATTTTCTGTTTCTGCCGTTGCAATTCCCTGTGTGATAGCAGAGAGTGGAAGTATGAGCTCCCTCTCCAGTTTTAGGCATTGAAGTTTCCGGTAGTAAACCTCAACCTCAAGGAGCTCCATCCGGCATTTTTTCTCTCTATCCAAAGTTTCACTTGGAAACTTGGTAGAGCGCTTCCTCTTTATTGGGTTTAGAGGTGGATTGGCAATTGTTTCTTCTGAAATAGATATTCTAGAATCATACTTAGCTGACGGTAGATTTTCTGAGTTGCCATAACTTTCTGGCAAATTCAAACCATCTACCACAGCTGAGTCTGATTCCAGAATATCGAGTATGGCCAAGTCAGCTTCATCCATTACCTTCTCCTTCCCACCTCCGGATCCAGTATTTCGGGCGTTATCCCTTTTTCTCTGCAAATTAATAAAATTAAATTCGCAAAAATACAAAAAGTTTCTCGTCAAAAACCGGAAGCTCGATTTTGATTTTAAAGCCATGGTTTCTTGGGCAAAATTTCTTAGAACTCATCGTAGCTTACGATTTTGATAACCGCTTCGTCGAAAAAAAATAGTATCTAGTACACATAGCAATTAGTAATATTTTGGTTAAACCGGTTGTTATCAGCACGAGTTTTTGTACAGTGTACTCAACTTTTAACTCACAAAAACAATGTCTATGATGACGTTTTGTTTTGTTGTTGTCAACAACATGCTTGTTAGTTATTAGCAATGCACAATAAAATAATTCCAACAACAACAAATGATGCAAATATAATTATTTGATATGTGTAGGCATAAAATTGTTGTACTTACCATTGTCCGGCTCTTCCAGAGCCCAAACAAACTGTCCCTTGCATAGGTCCATGTTTTTTGTACTGACGCCAGTTGTAGGGATTGGGCTTTTTTTAACACATCCTCCCATGCTGCCTGCTTATCTAATTTGTTAACATTCACAAAGAAATTTATACTTAAATATGCTTGAAATTTACAATTATTTATTTAAAAAATACTTACTCTGTTGTTTTTAAAACTAGCAAATAAAATGCTTTTTTTTTTATCACATTTAAAACAGCAAGTTTTTTTTCAATTTGTATTTTGCGGCTCATTTTAACAACACATATAAAGCAATGCGAAGTGAAAAGTGATGAGACAGAAATGCAAAGTTGATAAAACGCTTTGTGGAACACTTTGCACACTCACTTTGCAAGAGAGTGCAAAGACTTTGCCAATAAAGCGCAAAGACTTTGCACTGAGCGGAAAGAGCGTAAAGTCTTTGCCAAAATATGCTCAATGCAAAGTGAGATTCGCAAAGGATATTGTGGAACAGAAACGCTTTTCACTTTGCAATTGATAAGTGCAAAGTGAAAAGTTGATAAGTTGTTTTGTGGAATAGGGCCCTGGAAGTTCGCGCACTCGGCAACGCTCTTCTCACCGCAGAAGAGCTGTCAACAGTACTAGCCGAAGTGGAAGTCATTCTCAACTCGCATCCACTCGTACCGTTGAGCCAGGACCCCAACGATGGAGAAGCTCTAACGCCAGCACACCTGCTGATCGGTTGCTCTCTACGAGCACTGCCACCAGCACAAGTGCCAGCGGACATAATGCGTTGTTGCGAGAGATAGCAACTTGTTTGCGTCTCAAGCAACAGTTTTGGCAGCAGTGGTCCAAAACGTATCTCACGAGCCTTCAGGAGCACAACAAATGGCTACATCCGCGACCGCTCGCGAATGTTCTTCTTACACAATTGAATTCTTTATTCAAGTAATTTTATGACTTAGCCTAAACCTTAACCTAACGGCTTAAACTAACGGGACGCGTAAGTATGTATTTACAAAAAAGGGGTAAGTAGTATTCATTTCGTTGCAGTATGGTGAGTATATAAAATAGTATTATTAGGGTGAGTACTTTATATAAAAAGAAACTTTAACATTTTAATTCAATATTTAATATAAAATTAGTTCATATACATTAGTTTAGTATTATGTTTAAAAATGGTATTTATGTTTAAAGCGTGTCGCTTGGCGCAACACCCGCCGCCTTGACAGGATCATGATCCTTCAACGTTGATTGGTAGCAGGGCGAGCTTATGAATGGGCCGCTTGATTGTGCCTGCTTTCGTTGCCACGTCTGCCACTCGTTTATTTCGGTACAGGCAATTATATTTGGTTTCATATTTCACGCATTCCCAATTAACTTTTCTCAAAAAAGCTTGAGATTTTTCACAGGGAATTAAAAATTTCATCTCGGCCAAAAAATGGAATTAACTCGTGAACATTTTCGTGCGATCTTTTTTCACAACTTTCGACGTGGATTATCACGACAAGAGTGCATCGATGAACTAAAATCTTTGTATGGCTATGAAGCACCATCCTATAGCACTGTGAAAAACTGTTACAACGAATTCAATCGTGGCCGACGCTCGCTCAAAGACGAATTCCGTGAAGGTAGTACAAAAACAGCCGTGGTGCCAGAAAACATCGATGCCGTACGTGAACTGATAATGCAAGACCGTCATGTATGCATTTCTCCCACCAGCATGCATTTCTCCCACCAGCATACATTCGATACTGCATGAACACCTGGGCCCAATTCCACAAAACAACTTATCAACTTTTCACTTTGCACTTATCAATTGCAAAGTGAAAAGCGTTTCTGTTCCACAATATCCTTTGCGAATCTCACTTTGCATTGAGCATATTTTGGCAAAGACTTTACGCTCTTTCCGCTCAGTGCAAAGTCTTTGCGCTTTATTGGCAAAGTCTTTGCACTCTCTTGCAAAGTGAGTGTGCAAAGTGTTCCACAAAGCGTTTTATCAACTTTGCATTTCTGTCTCATCACTTTTCACTTCGCATTGCTTTATATGTGTTGTTAAAATGAGCCGCAAAATACAAATTGAAAAAAAACTTGCTGTTTTAAATGTGATAAAAGAAAAAAAAAGCATTTTGTTTGCTAGTTTTAAAAACAACAGAGTAAGTATTTTTTAAATAAATAATTGTAAATTTCAAGCATATTTAAGTATACATTTCTTTGTGAAGGTTAACAAATTAGATAAACAGGCAGCATGGGAGGATGTGTTAAAAAAAGCCCAATCCCTACAACTGGCGTCAGCACAAAAAACATGGACCTATGCAAGGGACAGTTTGTTTGGGCTCTGGAAGAGCCGGACAATGGTAAGTACAACAATTTTATGCCTACACATATCAAATAATTATATTTGCATCATTTGTTGTTGTTGGAATTATTTTATTGTGCATTGCTAATAACTAACAAGCATGTTGTTGACAACAACAAAACAAAACGTCATCATAGACATTGTTGTTGTGAGTTAACAGTTGAGTACACTGTACAACAACTCGTGCTGATAACAACCGGTTTAACCAAAATATTACTAATTGCTATGTGTACTAGATACTATTTTTTTTCGACGAAGCGGTTATCAAAATCGTAAGCTACGATGAGTTCTAAGAAATTTTGCCCAAGAAACCATGGCTTTAAAATCAAAATCGAGCTTCCGGTTTTTGACGAGAAACTTTTTGTATTTTTGCGAATTTAATTTTATTAATTTGCAGAGAAAAAGGGATAACGCCCGAAATACTGGATCCGGAGGTGGGAAGGAGAAGGTAATGGATGAAGCTGACTTGGCCATACTCGATATTCTGGAATCAGACTCAGCTGTGGTAGATGGTTTGAATTTGCCAGAAAGTTATGGCAACTCAGAAAATCTACCGTCAGCTGAGAATGATTCCAGAATATCTATTTCAGAAGAAACAATTGCCAATCCACCTCTAAACCCAAGAAAGAGGAAGCGCTCTACCAAGTTTCCAAGTGAAACTTTGGATAGAGAGAAAAAATGCCGGATGGAGCTCCTTGAGGTTGAGGTTTACTACCGGAAACTTCAATGCCTAAAACTGGAGAGGGAGCTCATACTTCCACCCTCTGCTATCACACAGGGAATTGCAACGGCAGAAACAGAAAATGTATCGCGTCTGTTATTTGAGGAGGTTTGATTACCGAAGGCCAATTTTTCATTTGTGTATATTTGATTTCTAAACATTTTATTTTGAAATAATTTGTGATAAAAACAAAAAAGCTCTGAAATTAATAAAATGATGTAAATAAATACAAAAATACTTCCTTTTTTATTTATTCCCTGAGACCTTAATCTCAAACCCAATAAGATACAACGCTTTTGCAGTGGAAAAAAGTCATGGCCAAAACACCACTTTTATTTTAAAACAATACTATAATAGTTGGCATTAGGTAAAGTATTGTAGCAGGGAAGTAACCCTTTCCATTCCACTCTCTTGATCTATATTATTAAGGGCATCACTTTCTTCTTCAGCATTTTTATCCAATTCCCCGCTTTCATTGTCAGTGTCTTCAGTGGGTTGCATATTTTCACCACTTCTTCCGATGCTACAGGCAATCTTGTGTAAGATGGTACAAACTATGACTGTCTTTCCTGCAAACTCAGGCCTCAGTCGCAAATAATTTAGACACGGGAATCTTTCTTTAAGAATGCCAAAACTATTTTCAATTATGCGGCGTGTTTTTTTGTGGCAACGATTGAAAACTTCTTCAGCAGGATTATTGGGATTTCGGCGTAATGGTGGTATCAACCAGTTTTTCAATCCATAACCACTATCACCCAAAACAACAGCATCCGGAAATGGTCTCCACCCATTGTCAAATCTTTGACTTACAGCCGAATTCCGTAGCACCCTTGAGTCATGAACGCTGCCCGACCAACTTGCATTTACACTGTAAAATGTGTAGTCTGGCCCACATATCATCATCACATTCAATGACTGGTTTCCATGCCGGTCAACATATCCTTCCTCGTGTAATGGGGGCGCATCAATTTTAATGATTGTGCCATCAACGCAACCACACACAGAAGGGAATCCACCCATCAGAAAAAACTTTTCAGCAATACCACTGACATCATCGGGCCATCGCACTGTTTTTTGAAATAAAACGTCTATTATAATGTCGACAACTCTATGGATGGTTCTGCAAACTGTGGATTTTGCAACACCATGCAAAGCTGCAACTCCATGGTACTGGCAACCATTTCCGAGCCAATGCAGGCACAGTAGCAGTTGATTTTCAGCCGACAAAGCATGACTGCGCTGTGTATTGTGCTCTAATTTTTGTCCAACATTATTTAAAAGAAAATCTACCTGGATTGGATTTAAACGGAAGCACTCTTTAAAATTGAAATTTTGTAGTCCCGAAAAATTAATTCGGCCTCTATAATTTCTAGCTTTAACCTCGTCTTCACTATTGTCGAACAAAAACTCACGTCTTAACATTTTGAAAGCTTGATTAGTTATGATAATATGAATTTGCAAAGCGATCATTTACCTTGCAAATTTTTGACAAACTTATCAAATTTTGCTTTGCAAAAATAGAGTTTACAGTTATTGTGGAACGGAACAGCATAATTATATGCAAAGTCTTTGCGAATTACACTTTTCAATATAAGTTTTGCACTTTGCACAAGAGAACGTACGTGGAACAGAAATTGCAAAGAGAACATAAAAATTGCAAAGACTTTGCAAATTACACTTATCAATTTCAACTTATCACTTATCAAATTTCATAGTTCTGTGGAACAGAAAGCTTTGCAAATTGACGAAAAATTTGCAAAGTACAAAGTGAAAAGTTGATAAGTTGTTTTGTGGAATAGGGCCCAGGTGTTTGGCGGATTTCACCGCGGCCTCCCATAATCCGCCGAAGTGCGGCGCCCTGGGTGGTATAAAGGTGAAGCTGAATCCTTCTTCTGCGGCAAGTCCCTTCACTTCCGTTGACTGAGCTAGAAATGCCTCTTTCAGCTCGCGCAGCTTGCGGTCGGCGCCGACGAAATTGGTTGCGTTGTCGCTGTATATTTTCTACGGAATCCCTCGGCGATCAACGAACCTTTTTAGGGCGAAAATATTTGTATTAGTCGATAAGTCAGAAACTAATTCTAAGTGTACTGCTTTCGAAGTAAAGCACACAAAAACTGCAATATAAGTTTTCACGGGTGGTCGACCACGTATTTTTAATGTTGTATATATTGGACCACAAAAATCTTCGCCACATATAAGGAAGAGTCGTAGCGCTCGAAGTCTTTCTGATGGCAAGTTTCCCATTATTTGGGTTTGCAGCTTCGGCTTATAATGAAAGCAGTGTGTGCAGTTTCTTACGGTTCTACTGCATGCTTCTCCGGCGTTGCGTTGTATGCGTTCTCGAAGAAGCGCAACCAGCGCTTTTGCTCCAGCATCGTGATTTTGAAAGTGCAGGAACCGTAGTAAGTCGTAACGAAGTGCGAATTTTTATATAGCAATAGTGGAAATTTGGCATCGTATGGGAAAGGTGCATTTAAAAGGCGACTCGGACTACTCGGATTAATTTGAATGACAACGACATATCCGAGTACTCATGCAAGAACGGATTTAGTTTTCGCAAGTTTGCCGGTAGCGTGTTGCCCTTAGTCAGTTTTTGGATTTCATTCGCAAATTCCGAATGTTGAATATCTTGAACAATTTTCAAAAAACTCAAGTGTAATTCGTTAGATGTCAGATCCCTACCCTCCGTAGGCATTTTTGGTCGTCGGATCCATCGTAATAAATATGCGACCACACGAAGCAATTTTCTATGAGAAGAGAATTTTTAAATGATGTCCAATATTGGATTTTTCTCAGTGGCCGAAATTAATGTAAATGCATTTTTCTTCTTCTCTAATGCTTCGTCTTCTGGCGAGAGCTGGAAGTGGGTGTTAATTGGCCATAATGCAGGGTCTTCTAGGAGGAACTGTGGGCCGCCACGTTACACGTTACAACCCCGAGACACTTGATCCGCAGGAGTTTGTTTTGTTGGCACATGCCGCCAATGCACTTTGTCAGTCAACTCTTGAATTTCGGACACTCTATTTGCGACGAAGGTTTGTAATGACGAAGGATGTGCTTTATCCAATGTAAAACAATTTCAGAGTCTGTCCAAAATGTAATTTTTTCGAAATGTCGATTCAACATAGGCGCAACTCTTGACCATAATTTTGAAAGAAGATGTGCTACCGAGAGCTCAAGACGCGGAAGAGATTTGGTCTTCAGCGGACCCACTCTAGACTTTGCAGTAAACAGCATAATTTCATACCACTAGCAGTTTGGCTTCGTATATACATATATGCAGCATCCGTACGCTCTTATTGAAGCGTCGGAGAAGCCATGTATTTGGCAGATGGCACTCGACTCTACGTTCACGTAACGAGGAATGCTAATATTTGAAAGCTGCATTAGGTTGGATTTGAAATTCTGCCAGCTAGTGTCGAGGTGCAATGGAATCGACTCATCCCAATCTAGTTTTTGAATCCAAAGCTCTTGCAATAAGATTTTTGCCTTGGTAACTAGTGGGGCTAATAATCCTAGAGGATCGAAAAGGCGAGCAGAAACTGATAATATGTGTCGTTTAGTGGCTCGAAAATCATTAAAATTGTCATCTAGGATAAATCGAAACAAATCCTCTTTCGACAATTAATGGATTCCTAACGTTTTAGTGGAACTTTTGTCATTGAAGCTTAATGACTTTTCAGTGCAATCACTGTCGAAAAATTTAGGGTGGTTCGAAAACCATTTCGTTAAGGTGAATCCGGCCGAGTTTAATATTTGAATTACCTCACTTCTCAAAAGATCTTGAGACTCAAAATTTTCGGACCCTGTTAATAAATCATCAACATAAAAGTCTCTTTTGATGGCCAATGAACCGAGTGAATATGTCATTGTATTGGCATCACTGAGCATTTGCAAACACCGTGTTGCGAGAAATGGAGCAGCCGCAGTGCCGTATGTTACGGTGTTAAGACGAAAAATTTGAATTTGCTCAGAAGGATGCTCTCTCCACGCAATAAGCTGACAATTTCTGTCTTCTTCATGCATAATTATTTGACGGTACATTTTAGTAATGTCCGCAGTTAGTGCATACTTATGTAAGCGAAAACGAAGAAGAGTTGAGTATATCTCTTCTTGGATGGTTGGACCTACCCTCAAAAGCTCATTCAACGCTATTTAAGTTGAAGATCGACTCGAAGCATCAAAGACAACACGTAATTTGGTTGTTGTGCTCTCGGGCCTTAACACGCATTGATGCGGAATGAAGTAGTGTGGCTCACTCGGGATCTTATTGTTTGTTGGGCTCATGTGACCCAGTGCTTTATATTCATTCATGAAGTCCAGATACATTCTACGAAGTTCTGGATTTTTCAATGTTTTCCTCTCCAGGGCCTGAAACCGCCGAACTGCGATTTCATAGGAGTGACCGAGTAACTTACGGTGAGATTTAAAGGCATTCTGACTTGAAGCCTTCCTGAAGGCA
Organism: Bactrocera dorsalis; assembly: GCF_023373825.1. Classification (NCBI taxonomy): domain Eukaryota; kingdom Metazoa; phylum Arthropoda; class Insecta; order Diptera; family Tephritidae; genus Bactrocera; species Bactrocera dorsalis. The sequence goes on from NC_064305.1 coordinate 35,549,998, forward strand.
ATACTTCAGTTGTGTTAACGAAAAATTGTTCACACTCCTTTTGTTCTGGTGTGAACTTGTTGCCATTTGTTTCTGAAGGAAGTTCCTCCAGAGCCCAGAATTTTTGGACTACTGAATCTATGGACGTTAAATCGTCTTAAGTTTGGCATAATGTGCTAGTTGCTTCGGGAGGAGGACTAAGATTACTGACATATTTGCCAGACACAATCCATCCCAAAAGAGTTTTCTGTAGCGATTGATTGATTAGGGCCAATTTTAATTTGGACAACCGCTAACAGATCGAAAAAGGTTTCTGCACCCAATAAGATGTGAATCTTTTGGGATGTGTGGAATTCTGGATCTGCCAATTCAATATTGCGCGGAATTTTCCAACCATTAACATTAATGGTATGGTCTGAATGATTTGCCGAAATACATCGCATATTCCAGAATTCCGCCGAAAATGTATAATTATTAATCCGCGACTTAATAAACGCGCTTAATTTGGCCCCGACTTTCATATTGGAATTTCCAATTCCTATAATATTTAGGGTCCTGTTTTGGCGACGAGTCCGCAGCTTTTGGGCCAAATCCTCTGTCATAAAATTGACTTGTGATCCTGAGTCCATTAAGGCTCTTGCAGGTAGGTACTCTCCACAGCTGGTCCTCACCAGAATAACTGCTGTTGCCAACATTACCCGATCCGGCATACTCGATGTATGCATTGCATGTGTAGTTGTTGTTGGTTGCGGATGAGATTCTGCAGCAAAGGAGACGGGATACTGGTGAAGTAACGTATGATGGGATCGATTGTACACACGACATCGATCCGCTCTGCAATTGGATACCGTATGTCCCTTACGCAAACAATTTACGCATAAGGGCACCGATTTGACATACTCAAATCTCTGTTGCACAGAGAGAGTTTTAAAAGTGGGGCAAGCAGATATGTAGTGGTCCTTTGATTTACACTGCCGGCAAAGAGGCTGCTTTTATTTGCAGCTACTAACGACGACTTGGTCCTGTCTGATTTGGTTCCTGTCATGTGACTCGTGCTGATTGCAGCTCCGGGCTTCGTTCTCGAACATGACGCTCCTTCTGCTGATAATTGCTGAAATCTTCTATTCAGGGTGGCTTCACAGTCCTTCCATAATGGTAGCTTGTCGTAATCCAGCTGTTCTTCCCACTTTGATCGGGTGGCAGAGTCCACTTTTGTCATGACCATGTGTATGATAATCGCATTTGTAATTTGTTTCTCATCGCCCAGCGATAGCAATGAGTCATACACAGCCGACACTTCCGACATTTGAAACGCCTTTACCGTACCCAGAGCCTCTCCAGATAGACAATTAACCAGATGGTTAAATTTTTCAATATCTGGGATATTTGGATCATTGTGAACCAGACTCTCAAACAAACTCATAAAATTTTTAAATTCGGAATACTCTTCCTTGAATTTCGGTAAATTCATTTTTGGGACTCTTGAGCTGTGAGATGTTACGAAAAATGTGTCCGCAATAGACGTTCTACTTTTTGCTAAAATTGTTTTAATTATAGATTTTGTTTTTACAATTATGTCCTCTAACTCCCCTCGTGACATATCGTCTTCATCAATCTCTTCAATTTTAGATTGACACTTCATCAACTTTTCACTGTGTGAGTTTAATATGTCGAGACGACATTCCAACTCAATTGGATCTAACGACATGGTTTTTTCCAGAAGGCCCGTCTTTATACGCAAAATGCTACTTTTCGCCACCGTCCTTTGACGCTTTAATGATTTTAAATCGATCAACTCCTTACTTGGAGAGAGGTTGGCGATAGCTGGCTTTGGCTTGCTAAATTTTGTTTGTTGAAATTAAAATTTCGAAAACGAACGATAAAGGTTGGCAACAAATATAATAGGAATCGATTACGAAAACGAAAAAAAAAAATATTGATTTCCAATTATACGAAAGCCTAACCGATAATATTCGTAATAAGCACAATGTTTTTTGCAAACGAGAAGTTGAAAACTGTGTGAAAACACACTGACCGAATTGTAATTTTTTGCTTTTGCAAATTATTAAAAAATCGCACCTTAATGTTTAATGTATTAGATATACTATAAACGCTACCGCAAACCGTTTGATCCCCCTTTCTTTGTTTTAAGTCTATATATGTGGTGTGTCTTTCACTTGACACACTTCGTTCCGTATATAAATTGAAATTATTATTTTCTAATTTATTGAGCACATCAGTTAATTCCACTTAGCTTAACATTGGCGACTGTCCTGTATGAGAGTTTGCGGTCAACTGTATCTCGCTTTAGTTCTTCATTTTTGTCTTTTGCTTTATCAGTGTTGTAATGTAATTGTCGCGTCATTGTCGCAGGGTCGTATTTTAAGGTCCGTAAGTGCGTTTGGTTTGGGTCCGTGGTACATTTTCCACATATATATAAGTATAACGTATATATGTATATACACTTTGTTTTTGCCAATTATTAGAAAAAATCGCACCTTAATGTTCAAGTGATGCGATCATAGACGCTGCGTTCACGAATCCCTCTATCCCTTTTTCTTTCACGTCAATATATGTTTACGTATGTATGTATACTCGTGTCCAGCTATTATATGTATATTGTATATAAGTATATAAAAGTGTAAAAAAGGGAAAGTCAAACACTGAAAGGGTGCAAATGTTAATTATTGTTATTTATTTTCTTTGTTTGCACCACTTTCAATGATTCGCACTCGTTACCTGTTGTGAATGCGTAGGCGCTTTGCCTGCGTTCACTTCCCTGGTGCAGAGGAGGCAACGGTAGCTCATTCACGCGAAGGAAGTAGGTGTTGACGCAGCAGAGATGTCGTTGGCAGCAGCGATGGTGTCAGCAGCAGCAATGTTGCTAGCGGCAGCGATGTTGTAGCGGCAGCGATGTTGTTAGCGGCAGCGATGTTGTCAACGTCAAACCATGTTATCAGCGGCAGCGATGCTTTTAGTAGCAGAGGTAGAAACAGTACGGTGTAGTACAGTACTTTGTAGAAAACGGCAAATTTGTGTACAAAAACGACAAACGATTTTTTATTTTTTAAACGGGTGTTCAAAAAATACCTTTATACCGGCACTTTACCAAGTATTGAAACGGAACGGTGATTTTGGTTTGTACACTACGGCAGATTTTGCGGAATTTATTAACGGGTGTTTAATAAATACTTCTATACCGGCACTTCACTTTTAATCGGTACTTTAAGTTAACGGCACTAAAAAACGGGTTTTTTTCTTTTTGGGCTTGTAATTTGAAAACAGTAATACATTTTTTAATTTTAACTTTTTACAGAACTTTTATGTGAATATAAATTTCACCACTTTTGCCAAAATACAAATTGAAATACTTATGTGCCTTTATTTTTGCACTCCACTGTACTCACCACCCGTTTTGAACTTGACGTACGTATATGTATGTAGATTTGTACGTGGTGTCTTTACCGCACTTATATCGAAAATTTTTTCGCACTTAGTTATACATACTTATGTGTATGTGCATATAAGTTAACTCAAATAGCTCATCCACAGACCGAGAACTCACGCATGGCTTGAGTTAACAAAATTCTTATCCCACGCTAGCCACTGCGTTGGTCGCTCGATATTATTAATAGTACATACAACAGAAGATATTGAGAAGATAAGGAAATTCGTTATCTCACGTCAGCCACTGCATTGCCTGATGCTATTAATAGTGAAACAATACAAAGCCACGTAGCTAATAGTAAACATAGGCTCTAGATATACTTTTCTTTAGATTTAAGTTTTAGTTATAAATTGTAGCTCATAAGGTGCAGCAGTAGCTCACCAAATTATTATAAAATAAATAATTAAAAAAATAAGACTTGTTCAACTTATTTAACTGGTGCCCAACAAGAAGGAGGAACCCAAAAAAAGGACTGGAACCCAACAAAAACAAACGGATTGGAATATAATTATTATAAATAAATAAAGAAGCATGTAAGTAGAGTGCTTATTAAACAAAGAAACAAATAGAATCTGTGCGAAAGGTTAATTAATTTTCATTAAATATTGTAATATTTTTACGAGTGATAGTGAAGTAGAGTAATCAGACCATATAAAATGTCGCATAGAGAATCAGAAATAAAAACGCTTATTGAGTTTGCGGTTAACTCTGCACTTTCAAATCAAGCTCAAATTTTTGAACAAAGGTTAAAAACTTTAGAAAATAAATTTGCATCATTAACGGTACCTGAAGTAGAAGTATTTAGAGATGCTGAAATAGTACCAGGAATATGTTGCGATGAATCATTAGACATGGTAAAATCACTACATGATTTCGAAGGGAAACACGAGACATATGTCTCATGGCGTAAGGCTGCTCACGCGGCTTATAAACGGTTTGAGAGTTATGTAGGAAGTTCTAAACACTACCAGGCAATAGGCATTATTAGAACTAAAATAAGGGGCTCCGCTGATATGGTGCTGCCCTCATACGATACACCACTGAATTTTAAAGCTATTATCAACAGGCTAGACTTTACCTACGCTGACAAATGACCTATTTACCTTATTGAACAAGAGTTATCGACTCTACGTCAAGGAAACTTGTCAATAATGCAGTACTACGAGGAAATCGAGCGTAAGTTAACGCTCCTCATTAATAAAACTATAATGACACACGACAGCCCCTTAGCTTCCTCCCTTAACGACAAATACAGAACAGATGCACTGAGAGTATTTATTACAGGCACGAAAAAACCCTTAAGTGACATTCTTTTTGCAGCACGTCCAAATGACCTGCCATCAGCATTAGCCTTAGCTCAAGAAGTTGAGTCTAATCATGAACGTTTCCAATTCGCAAACAATTTTGCTAAAAGCTTAGAAGAAAGAGCTCATAGAAATTAATATCAGCATCAAAAAAGCTTAGATCCAAACAATGAAAACGTGCAACTGGCTAAAAGTCCATTTTTTGGCAGACAAAAAACACAAAATAGAAGACCATTTTCAAAACAGGATACACCCCAACCGATGGATATTGACAATTCATCTCGATTTAGGCGATCTATCCAACAACCAAATAGAAGTTTCTCTCATTATGTACCACCCCCTAATCAGATCATTAAAAGATCATATAATGGCACTGCACGGTATACGGGACCAAAGCAACAAAGGATAAATCATCTTTTACAAAATAAAACCACACTTGCTCAAGACGAATCTGATTATCAAATTACAGCCGAATTAGAGGCAAATGATATTACAGATCAAACTAATCAATATGATGAAGTAAATTTTTTAGAAATTGCTCCCTGTTACCGTTTGTAGAGCGAACGATAGCAGGTAGAACCATAAAGCTTCTTATTGACACAGGAGCTTCAAAAAATTATATTAAACCTTTAACTGAACTAAATAACGTCACTGCAGTAAACGAATCTTTCTTAGTTAAGTCACTTCATGGCTTCAATTCCGTTAAAAAAAAATGTACAATGCATATTTTCAACACCATAACTAAATTCTTTATACTCCCAAATCTGTCAACATTCGACGGAATAATAGGATTAGACCTGCTTAATGAAGTAGGTGCTACATTGGATTTCAAACATAAAGTATTAAAAACAGCATCCGGTTCAGAAATAATTCAGTTTTTAAAATCTTCTGACGTTAATTTTACAGAGATCGAAAGCATAGAAGTTCCCAAACAAATTCAGCCAAAATTCAGAGAAATGATAACAAAAAGACAAGGAGTATTTGCTGACCCTAATGAGGCACTGCCTTACAATACCAATATTGTTGCCACCATCCGAACAGAAGACGAAGAAGCGGTATACTCTAGATTGTACCCTTACCCAATGGGAGTTTCTGACTTTGTAAATAGCGAAGTTAGTAACTTGTTGAGAAATAATACAATTAGGCCATCTAGAGCATCACCCTACAATAACCCAGTATGGGTAGTAGATAAAAAAGGATTAGACGAACAAGGTAACAAAAAAAAAAGACTAGTTATAGACTTTAAGTAGCTAAATTCCAAATCAATTGACGATAAATATCCCATACCAAATATAAGTGCAATTCTGTCGAATCTCGGAAAAGCCAAATATTTTACCACGCTAGACTTAAAATCTGGATTTCACCAGATATTACTTTCTGAAAAGGACAGAGAAAAAACCGCTTTTTCTGTAGCAAATGGGAAATACGAATTTTGCAGACTTCCTTTTGGTTTGAAAAATGCTCCCAGCATTTTTCAAAGAGCTATAGACGATGTACTTAGGGAGCGAATAGGAAAATCATGCTACGTTTATGTAGATGATGTTATAATTTTTTCAGAGAATATGGAAGACCATGTAAGACATATAGCATGGGTATTAGATAAACTCTATACAGCCAATATGAGGGTTTCACGAGAAAAGTCGCATTTTTTCAAAGAAAAAGTCGAGTATCTTGGGTTCGTAGTCTCACGAGGAGGCATTACAACAAACCCAAGTAAAATAGAAGCTATTAGCCGATTTGAACAACCAACCACATTGTTTCAAGTTCGATCATTTTTGGATATGGCAAGCTATTATAGATGCTTTATCAAAGACTTTGCATCTATAGCCAAACCATTAACAGAAATTCTGAAGGGTGATAACGGTAAAGTGAGTGCCGGTCAATCAAAAAAGATACGAGTAAGCCTCAATGAAAATCAACGACTAGCTTTTGACAAACTAAAAAATATTCTAATTTCGGAAGACGTCATGCTACTCTATCCTGACTACCAAAAACCATTTGACTTAACAACAGATGCTTCATCTCTTGGCTTAGGAGCAGTTTTATGCCAAGCTGGGAAACCAATTACTATGATTTCTAGAACCCTTAGGGATAACGAACAAAATTTCGCAACAAATGAACGTGAGCTACTTGCTATAGTGTGGGCATTAAAAACCTTAAGAAACTATCTGTATGGCGTAAAAAATCTAAACATTTATACCGACCATCAGCCGCTTACGTTCGCAGTTTCGGATAAAAATCCAAACGCGAAAATAAAAAGATGGAAAGCCTTTATTGATGAACATAATGCACAAATCTATTATAAGCCAGGAAAAGAAAATTTTGTTGCTGATGCTTTATCAAGGCAAAATTTACATGCTTTAGAAGAAGATGTACCATCTGATATGGCCACTGTACATAGCGAATTGTCGTTGACATATGTCATTGACTCCACTGACAAACCAGTAAATTGCTTCCGGAATCAAATAATCATTGAAGAAACCTCAGTCTCCTCAACACAAACTATAATTATGTTTGGCCAAAAAACAAGACATATCATAAATTTTTCAGACAGGAAGGGTCTGCTAGAAAAAGTAAAAGACGCAGTCAATAAGAATGTGGTTAATGCAATCGTGTGTGAATTACCAATCTTAGCACATATTCAAAGTAAACTCGTAGAGATTTTCCCGACAACAAAATTTTGGAACTCAAAAAAATTGGTCATAGACGTTATCGGCAAGAATGAGCAAAAAGAGATAATAGTCGCCGAACACAATAGGGCCCACAGGGCAGCCCAAGAAAATAGCAAACAAATACTTCAAGACTATTATTTCCCAAAGATGACCCATCTGATAAATGAAATAGTTGCAAATTGCAAAATTTGTAATAGAGCAAAATATGTCCGACACCCGAAAAAACATATTATCGGCGAAACACCTATTCCTTCTCATGTAGGCGAAATACTCCATATTGACATATTTTCTACAGATAAAAAATATTTCTTAACTTGTATCGATAAATTTTCAAAATTCGCCATAGTACAACCTATAGCGTCGAGAACTATAATTGATATAGAACCATCAATTTTACAACTTATGAATTTCTATGCGCATACCAGAATTATATTTTGCGATAATGAGCCATCTTTAAATTCAGGGACAATAAAATCACTTCTGGAAAATAGTTTTAACGTTCAAATTATAAACTCTCCACCACTCCATAGTACATCAAATGAACAGGTAGAGAGATTTCATAGTACCCTCACGGAAATTGCTAGGTGCTTGAAACTTGAAAAACACATTAATGCCACAGTTGAATTAATACTTCAAGCAACAATTGAATACAATAAGTCTGTACACTCTATAATAAATAAGAGACCAATCGACGTAATACACTCCCACCCACCAGATCTCGAAGCAGATATAAGAGAAAAAATAAAAAAGAGTCAAGAAATACAACTACGGACACATAATGAGACAAGACGTAACAGAACTTTTCAGGTAGGAGATAAAGTACTTATGAAAATAAATAAGAGGCTAGGAAACAAACTTACGCCTCTGTATGAAGAAGCTACAATAGAAGCCGACTTGGGAACAGCGGTTCTAATTAAAGGGAGAGAGGTCCATAAGGACAATTTAAGATAAGTCTAAATCCCACTTTCTATTCTAAACTATATTTTTCTATTTAGGCTATCGACCGTGCTGTTTTTCGTGACTGTAGCAACTGCAAAACTATCCGATTATACACACTCGGACTACATCCCACTAATCGATGGAAATGTAGTTATTTGGCAGCATTTTAAATATCTCAGACACTCATCTAATTTAACCATGTATTCAGAAATAGCTGGCGAAACAAGATTACTGATGAAACACTTTCCACAGTCGCATATGAAAAAAATTTTAGAATCTGATATACATAGGTCATATAGAAAGACTTTTAGAAACAGTTAACATTCACCATAAGCAAGCAAGGAGTATTAATATTCTAGGAACTGCTTTGAAAGTGGTTGCTGGAACTCCCGATTTTGATGATTTTGAAAATCTAAAATTCAATCAACAAAAGCTAATTGAGTCAATAGATAGACAAGCAATAATAAATACTCGGATACAGGAACGAATTAACAAATTAACAGAACACTCCAGTAGTCGCGCGTACTATGTACAATAGTAGACCACTTGTGTATATACTTTTACGTTTTACGAATAACTATTCGCAAGAAGTCTGATTTTAAGTTCCTAATATGTTTAAAATGAATATTTTTTTGGTTGATTTGGTTTTATAATAAACTGTTACTTGTTATTATTAAAACAAATTTTTTTATTTACAAATATTTCGTTTCAAACCCTTATGTCTAAAATGTTCTACACATGTAGTACGCGCGACTACTAACGGCACAAAAAGGGGCGCGACCACTGGAGTGTTAATACTATCGTTAATTATACAAAAGATAAAGAAATCGACACTGGTCACCTCTATGAAACATTACTCGCAAGGGATAGAACCTTAATCTCAGAACGTGAAACACTATTGTTGTCAATTACACTCGCAAAGATTCGCGTTATTAACCCTCTTATTCTCGATTCTAAAGATATAGAAAACATGTTAAATGAGCACTCTACAGGTATGACAATAATAGATTTAATGGAAGTAGCATATGTCAATGTAATACTAGATCATAATTTCCTACATTTCATAATTAAATATCCTGAACCTAGCTTAGTTTGTAAAAAGATAACTCTTTTTCCTGTTGAACACAATGGCACAATTCTACATTTCGCTAAAGGCAACAACGTTGCAAATTGCGGCGATAAGATCCTGCCAATTGGAAACTGTACCAATACATTAACTAAGACTTTCTGCAAGAAATTACCTTTCACCACTTGCGCTCAACAACTACACTCCGGTGGCACGGCACATTGCAATACTCGTCCCAGCCACCTAAAACCATTGGAAGTAATAGACGACGGTATCATCATTTTAAATGATGTAACTGCTGTTATAAAAATGGACAACAGTTCCGGAAAAACCATCTATGGTACATTTCTGGTGACATTCGATGAAGAAGTCGAAATAAATGGGTCTCTATTCTCGAACATGAAGAATATTGTTAGACGACATCCCAGCTCAGCGACATCGGCGTTCTTGAATATCACTGGACACCAAGAAATTCTAAGTCTATCATACCTACAAAGGCTTAACATCAAGAATCTACAATACAGAAATAGATAAAAAACTGACAACAAGGCCCGCAACGTTTAGCGTGGCTATCCTCCTCATCATAGCTATTGTATTTTCTATTTTGAAGGTGCTCCAAAAATTAAAAGAAAAGAGACGCGCATCTTCCCTAAAGATTGTTATTGACAGCCTGAGGAAGCCCGAGGACGGCCTACAACTAGAAGGGGAGGAGTTAACTCAAATAGCTCATCCACAAACCGAGAACTCACGCGTGGCTTGAGTTAACAAAATTCTTATCCCACGCTAGCCACTGCGTTGGTCGCTCGATATTATTAATAGTACAACAGAAGATATTGAGAAGATAAGGAAATTCGTTATCTCACGTCAGCCACTGCATTGGTCGCCTGATGCTATTAATGTGAAACAATACAAAGCCACGTAGCTAATAGTAAACATAGGCTCTAGATATACTTTTCTTTAGATTTAAGTTTTAGTTATAAATTGTAGCTCATAAGGTGCAGCAGTAGCTCACCAAATTATTATAAAATAAATAATTAAAAAAATAAGACTTGTTCAACTTATTTAACTTATATGTATTTTGCTTTTATGTACCGGTAAGTATTGATATAAGTACATACATATGTATGTACGAATTTGTGTATTTGCCGAATGGAATTTACCGCACTCCACTTCACCTATTTCTTTCTTTTTAATTTTTTAAATTTTAAAAGTTCATATGCTGGATATTCTTTTTATCCCACTGCCACTGCTTCTGTACATGTACGTACATATATATGTATGTTATTTTTTATACACTCTGTGAATCTTTTCACTTTCACAGTAATAATTCATTTCGTTACAGTATGGTGAGTATATAAAACAGTTTTATTAGGGTGAGTACTTTATATAAAAATAAACATTTTAATTCAATATTTAATATAAAATTAGTTCATATACATTAGTTTACTATTTTGTTTAAAAATGGTATTTATGTTTAAAGGGTGTTGCTTGGCGCAACACCCTGTAAATAAAACAATTTAGGATTAAATGACAAAACGTTCTGAGTGATATAGCCTATGTACATACTACTACGAGAAAGAAATAGTAAACCCTTGTGCATAGTTTTAAAATTCTTAATTTATTTTAAAATCTTTTCGGCTTCGGTAAGCATAGGACACATCGACAGTAATATTTATTTTCATTACATCCTGGTAGACAGAAAGCATTGTTTTAGAGGCATTAACGCGAGGCTGTTTTTCAAAAAAGTTGAGTCATTTTGAAATTATCAAATACCAATTTCTTTATTTTTTGACGTGTTGATAATTAATGGTCGTCCTGGAAGTGGTTCGTCGTCAACTCATTCTCGACCCTCTTTTAATATTTTGGTTCAATAAAAAGCACTTGCTTCCGGCAAACAACTATCACCGAAAACCATTTCCAACATTCTGTACGATTCGGCACTAGACACTTTACTCCGGAATTATTTCGACGAAGGGATTTTCCTCCGAAATTTGAATTAAAAAGTCTTACTATTGTTTGCCTATAGCTGGAGTATTACGTTGACCCATTTTATGCATCAAACTATAATGTATCCAAGTATTATAAACCCTCTTAATTTTGTTAAGATATCCATCAAATATAACCGATATATTCATTGGTGCTTCCTTTATATATTGGAAGAAAAAAAATCATTGATTAAATTTCAGTTTTTTCGACATATTGGCTATAAGGACACAAAAAACATTGATTTTGGGGTTTACAGTCATCTAAGAATTTAAAGACGGACTTATCCTGAGAAGCTTTGCCAAAGAAAGTTTACCAAAAAAGTCAACATTAAAAAAGTTAGAGACCGAAGAAAAATGTGCCTTTCTCTTACAATGGGCCATTTTGATGGAAAACTTCAACAAAAATTTTTGTATGAAACCATGATTGTAACTCAAAAAAGTAATGATGCAGTTCGATTCGTAGGACCCGAAATAGGGGGAAACCGTCGAATTTGGTCTTGTCTTTTTTTTTTTTTTGAAAAAAGCTATCACAGTGTAATGAATTATGGCCGAAGAACTACTATGAGCCTGAACGAGGGGTATATCGCATTGAGCGTCGCGCGTAACCTTTTCGACGACAGGCGCGTGTAGCCTTTTTGACGACTGCACCGGGACTAAAACAATTGCGACCTGTGGAGTGGGGTGAGTGCCCCGAGCGACGTTTTATACTTTGTTTTACTCCCAATGACATAGCGACATGCTACTAGAAGTGACAAATAAATGTAATTGGTGATAATAGTAATATGAACGTGTACTAAGCGCGGTCGATTCGACTACGCGCGCCCGCTTGAACGTTAAATTTAAAAACCTATTATTACAAGATATTAAATCAAGAATCTGTAGTTTACAGTGTTCAATAAAGCAATATCTTTTCATGCTTTAAAATTATATTTTTATTCATAAATGTGTCAAAAAATTAATTGTTTTGTGTATTTTTATGTGAAAGTTAATTTAAATTTTGACTTTTAGAAATTCTATCTGAGAACTAGTGTAAGTAACGTATTTATTAAATTCCAGAAATAAGATAGAAACCGTTTAAAATATGTGTGAAACTAAGACATGTACTGAATAAAGGGCTGCATGAATACGCAAAAAACAAACTTTGAGTCACTGTCCAAAAATTTCAACTTGCACTCACTCACACAACGTAAAAATGAATTCTCATGTTTGGGTGGAATAAGGACCGAGTCTCATTAGTGAGAAGAACAACGAGTTCGCTCAACTCATAGCACTCTCACAAGTAACGATCCACTCTCTGTAGAATTGGTCTACCAAAGCATTTCATTCTGTTGGTGTGAATTAATTCTGTGCAAGAAGGATGTTGGATGAGTGAATGATGTTCGTGTGAATTAACAACTGTTAACTCGAGTTATTCTAGTTGCACGACTAGAAAGAAGTATGTAAATACGCATAGATAATTACATACGAATATGGATAAAAAAAATGTTTCCAATATTCAATTTTATTGCAATTTTTTATAAAGTTTATTTAGGGATTAATAGATTTAACAAAATATTATGAAAAATAAAAATATTTTAGAACTAAAACCTGTCCTTTGGAACAATTGAAAAAAAAAAAACTCTTTTTAAATCTATTCAACCTTGCCAAAAATTTCCCAAACCTTGCTTTTCCCAGCTTCAGTAACCACTGTATATTTCCCTTTCACTATATTATCCTTAATTTCATTAAGCTGCTGCCTTAGTACAGGCGTCGACTGGGTTGACGATGCAGATTCATCTAATGTTACCTATTTTTGTAAAACAGAGACACAGGTGTAAATTGTATTACAACATGGCAAATATTAGCAAACAATTGCACTGAATTTCACGGTCAAATACTTACATCCATTATTTTTGATGAAAAATATGAAATATTAAAATAAAAATCTGCCAAAACTATTTTACCCCCTTTTATCTCCGTATACACAAAACAAATGACGAATTTAAATATTTAATAAACTGTCTCGGTTAAGCGTCTACGGCCAGTACAATGCAGGCAAACATGTTGTGGGGAAAACCCTTCCGTTTATCTTCTCTATTTGCTTGCTTAGCTGAACACTATGGGTGCACACTGTTCTGTTAAAAGAATTAGAGAAACAATGAATTCACATAACAATAAGTGACGATCACACACTATTCCACTACTAAGCGAACGCTAACGCTTTGCATTCATTGCTGGTTGATGATATGAGTGTGAGTTGGGTTTGTTTATGAGATGAATGAGCTGAGTCTACCTGGTAGCGATAAACAACAACTCACAATGTCTTCTCTGTATCTGCATTCACATAATTCCAACTTAGTGTGCGAACAGAGTGGCCGCTTGTTGCCGAGCCGGGCCGACTGACGCTTATTGCGAGAACCAATGCGAGAAAACTGGTACTATACAAATTAGTACAAATAAGCGCGAACAGGTCATAGTGGGCGCCGAGCTGGTCAGAGCGCAAAGCTGATTGAATGCGAGAAAACAGTTTCAAAGCGTATTCTAGCGCCGAAAGCATTGTTTATTCTGCGAAAAGCTAGTTTTGGACATAAAATTCTTTGGAAAAAGTGAAATCAACAATTATATGCTGTCATTCATCATTTAATGGCATTCTTGTTGAACTTTTCTTGAGTACAGTCGTGTGTTTTGGTTTATTTAAAATGAATGTAGAACAATTAATAAGTGAAGTTTTTTCTCGGCCGGCTTTGTGGGATCAGAAAAATAAATGTTATCATAACCGTGTTTTAGTGGAAAAGCTAGGGATGTCCGTTGCTTCAGAAATGAAAATACCAAGTAAGTTACATTGAAATTTATTATATTTTATTCATGCATACGAAATTACAAAATTTATCTCTTATTAATCTACCATTTTTGACACTTGTTTTATTGAATTCTTTTATGATTTTTTCCAAATGTTCTTTTTGCACTTCTTCTTTTAAATTTTCATCTAATCCCTCTAAATCAATAATTATGTTGTGTAGAAGGCATATACATTTTACAATGAGTTCAGCGAACAAAGGATCCGTTTCAATGGGTTTCCATAATATTCTGAACCTTGCACTTAATAACCCAAAGGCGCATTCAATGCACTTTCTAGCTCTTGAAAGCCGGGCATTAAAATATTCATGGTCTTCCGTTATCTCCTTTCGGCTATACGGCCTTAACAAACATTCTAAAAGGGGATAAGCCTCATCCCCAAGAAATACATATGGCACAATTTCTTCACTGTTTGGCAGACATGTATTTCCTGGTACAGGTAGTTCTCCACTTTTTAAAAGATTAGCACCAATACAATTTGGGAAGTTCCATAGCTTCCAGTATTGCTCTGCAATTTCTTGAAAACATTGTTCGTTTGGCTGCGGCATATGTATAGTAAACATATTATCCCATAGAACTTGGGTTGTCTCCTTAACAATAGCTCCTACTGTTGATTTGCCTAGCCGAAACGAAAAAGCTAGTGAGACATTTGATGCTCCAGTTGCCAGAAATCTAAATAAGAAAGTTAAAACAAAAATTGTTATTTAAATTTTTATTATATTATTTGTATAAATTTTTGTATTTTATTGTATTAATTCATGTATGCATATAATGTTTATCATATTTTTATTATATGGTTTTATTTGATCTTGCAGAGGAAGACTTAAAAAAAAAATGGAAGTATTTACGCGATCAATTTCGATGCGAAGTGCGCAAAATTCCAACTCCAAAATCGGGGGATGCCGCATCACAAATTACTTCGAGTTGGCCTTATTTCAATTCTCTACTGTTTTTAAAGGACCAAATGAAATACAGAAATTTAAGCGGTAATTTAAAAGCGTCAAGTGTAAAAGCTACCCAAGAAGAGGTTGAATATGAAGGAGAAATTGAAGATATTCTCAACACTTCACAAGTCGAAGAAACAAGAGATCTGTGCGACAATGACGAGTTCAGCTGTGAAGTTCCGTCGAAAAAAAAAATACCTCTAACAGCACTGCCCAATTGTTGGAAATTGAAAAAAGAAAATTGGCACTGCTGGAAAATAAAAAAATGGAAAAAAAGACTGTATTGGATGAAGATGAAGCATTTTTTGTAACTCTTTTGCCGCATATTCGGAAGTTGGACCCAGAGAATAAATTTCTGTGTCGAATGGAGATGCAAAATGTACTTTATAAATACGTGTATAAATATGCCCACACTGTCCAATGAAACTTCAAGATTCGCGCCTTTGTCTTCACCAATCAGCGTTTCTTCTGAAAGCTACCAGATAAATTCTTTAGACCTTAGCACAACTCCTTGTTTTCAACCGATCTCATTTAACACAGTTGAAGGTACAAATATACCATCAACTTCATCATCATTGGTTCCAGACCAAAATACAAAGGAAACTGTAATTTATTCATCTTTAAATTCCTATTAATTAATTTATATTATTTATTTTTAATTTTTTTGTTTAATTTTTCTTTTTATTTATAAAAAAATGTATTCATGAATTTAATACGATATAAAATGAATTTAATACAATAAATACAAATATGTAAAACATAAAAAATTTCTTACCTGAGAGTTACTATCAAGCGTTCACATGGACATATTGGTACTTTAATAAAATTACTCCACTTCTTTTTTAATTTATCACCAATCTTTTCGAGAAAATAGTCGAAAGTTTCAATACTCATTCGAGTATATTTTTTAAACTTGGCAGGATATTTTCTTAAATCACTATATAAGTGATGAAATTCTCCAAATTCACTTCGTTTATCATTTATTGGATGTTTTCCAAATGATTTTTTATTGATAAAATACTTTAAAACAGTAGCCGAAGCTAAATACTCATCATCTGACGAATCCATATCTTTTCACTTCAATTTCACAAACACGAATGAACAACAAACAAATGCATACAAACATACATAAAACATAAATAATAGATAAAATATCAGCGCTGATTCTCGCATCCACTATGCACACTCAAACTTGTTTCTCGCATGAACAAGTTTTCGGATTAAGCGTCAGCCGGCTCGGCTCGGCAACAAGCGGCCACTCTGCACGCACCCTCAGCGTCGGCGCTCAACTCGAGTTATGAGATGAATTCATAAATTCTCTGTTGCATTCATAGCGTGAATTAATTCTTGCAACCCTTTAGTACTGAACCGCTAATGAGGCATATTTTAATGATGGATCAAAGTGACATAAATGTACGGAGACACTTAGGGCAATAATTTTTATTTTAACAGGGAATATTAAGCTTGCCACGTAGTTTGTGGTACCTAAAGGATACATCGGAGACCTGAAATAATATAAATATATATTAGCGTTCTGAGCTGTATCGATTTAGCCATATCTCTCTGTCTGTCTGTTTGTCTGTATATGTATATGCAAACCAGTCTTTGCAATCTGTTTTTGCTATATCGACCAGCAATTTTGCACACGTTTTCTCACCAAAAAAATGCTCATATGTCGGAATCGCCTATATCGGAGCCATATAAAATAAATGAATAAAAACAAGATGTTGTATGAAAAACTGTTTTATTTGAAAAGATCTATTGACCTTTTTGACATCGTTTATTATCTAAACCAACGAAATTTTGCAGATCGGTATGCTATATCACATAAACTGAACTTTAAAAAAAATGTGCGTGGAGTCCCTACGCGCGAAAGAAGTTATACTTCTTAGTGATATTCCAAGAAATGCATATCATTTTGTATGAAAGAAAACTAGCGAGAGGGAAGGGATAAAAATATGGTGGAGTGACCAACACTTTCTTAAATTCACATTTTATAAATCAAAGTCTAATTCAGTTATCATTTCTAGGTTCTGACGGATTGATATATATAATATTTACAATTGGATTATGATAACTAAAATACGATATGAAATGTGTTACATCTATTTTATCTATATTTCTCGCGAATGCCGCATCAATAGTCGTACCTCCTTTTGTCTTAGTATCATTTCTTCCATTGATCATTTCTAATGAAAATTTCTCTCTGATGAATACCAGTAATGATTCAGCTTCTGGCAATGAGAAATTTACATTGAAATCTCCCGCAAGGAGTATCGGTTGTTCCCTATACTCTACTGGTTCTCCGATAATATCTGCAAAAGCTTGCGAACCTGCAGTTGACAACGGTAATAAAGCTTTACCGATGAACAATTGTATATCTCTCATCGATGAATTTGGTGATATATAAATTGCAATTCAATTCAATTTTTTTACTATTATGATTATCGGTAGGGTTCATTTTGCATTCTACCGCACACAAATCGCCAATTCTTGTTGTTGATATCGTCACATCAGCATCACTCGCGTACGGAGCCTTTATATCTAAATGAGGTGTGAGAATATGACATTTGTCTTGTGATAAATAGCAACGCCTGAATTCCTTTTTTCATTTCGTTGAAATCTTACAACGAAATCAAAATTTGGTACGTATACAGGAGGCTCGTTGTCGTTCATAAATGTTTCTGATAACATCAAGATGTTTGACTATTTAAACACTCTATCTGAGAAATCATCAACATGAGCACGAAGACTTTGACAATTGAATGATATTATTGATAAACATTTTCTTGTGCTAATAAACTCGAATAATTCTTTTTCTAAGGTCATAATTGGATTTTGACGTAATTTTATCACTTCATCTCACAAAGTGCGACATGAACTGTCATTGCTTCCAATGCCATGATAAAATTTTTTCTGTTTGTTCACTGGGATAATGTATACTCCTTTAACGGCAACAGCTCTTGACAGTGCGACATAAACTAACTGTTGAGATTGAACTTTTTCATAATAGTAAACAATTTCGTTGAAAGTTCCTCCTTGCGACTTGTGAATTGTCAACCAGAAATGATCCTGTGAAGTATAGTCTTAACTTTTCAACGGCCAACGCAGAGTATTTCAACCAAAAGTCACACAAAATAGTTGAGAATTCGCTGAAATGAAACACAAACGAAAGAAATAATGCTCGAACATCTTCGCAGACAAGGTTGCGCAACTATGTATTTAACGCAACCTTTTCCGAACTCGTATAAGAAGTATAACTTCAATAAGTTGCAAGAAAAGTTAATGTTTTTGTTGGTTTGTTTAAAGTCGCACCATACATAATTCACATCACAGCACTTAAACCGAGGTAAAGGAGAACCCAGTATTGTTAAAATATTATTGTTTTATAAATTCTTGCTCTCTAGTTTACAACTTTCAGATCCTCTTAACACGATCTCTGCCTTCTGAGCATTATCTAGTTACGCTTAGTTGATAACTCACTTACTTAACAGCTCACTCAATCATTAAGTGCTGTAAATTAGCAGCCTATAGACATACTTACGTGCATATATTTATTTTTATTGGAAAATAAACTTAGAAAAATAGAAGAAGCTAAGAAAAAACCTTCTACACCTATACTATATAAAATAGGAATGCGTAAGGAGAGAAGAAAACATAAAGTTGTATGCTTGTGCAGGTATGTGTGTGTTTGCGACCCAGAGTTCGTAAATAGCAAATGCTTATGCTTGAGAGACCTTTTGCTTATGTGCTTGAGAGACCTTTTGCTTGTCTGCATTGTTGTTTTCTAACAAACAACACTAATCCTGAAGTTATAAAGTATTTAAGAAAATTATGTGTTTACCATGACAGTGGCAGAGGTCTAGCTATTTCTTGCTTTGGGAATTTCATTGCGTGCTTGTATTAATGTGCTTTTACATATAAGTAAATTGATGTGTAAATACTTGAATATGTGCACGAGAATGTGTGTGTTTCGCGATTTGTTTACGCTTTGCAAATGTGGTAAACAAAGGGCAAATATTTAATGCTTATTAAGATTTGTTAGCTTCGCTTGTATGCGTTGGTATGTGTGTAAGTATGTGCGTGGAAAGCTTTAATATTTTTTTGGTATATCATATTTCTCATTAAAGAGCATTAAATTCATTATCCTGTTGTAAGGAGTTGTATAAAAAATGTGTGTTATGTGTGTATGTATGCATATTTAAAACATAAATTGTATGAGTCCTAAGCTTAAATAATTAAAAAAAAAAGTAATTCAATACTTTACACAAGCCAAAAGAGAAGATTAGGTATACAGTATTCTACTCTGCAAGCTTTGTATTAAAGTTCTTAGGTTTCTTATTCTTCATTACCATCTTTATTTATGTTAGACGAAAACATAAAATATATGGAGCTTTCATCAAATATTTCGAGAAATAAATGGAATTAGTAGGATGTTTATATCGATTGGCATAACTTTGCTCAAAAGTGTTTGTATATTAATAAGTTAGACACTACTAAAAAGTCTTCGCCTCAACATTTTCAAAACAGTCTATATTTTATAGATTATGAGGAATATCATGGATTTTCGAAAGTCTGACATGATACATCTACGGAAACTAAAGATATCATGGGGCTTTTAGAATCTTTCTGACACCACTATTCTTCTTCTTTACTGGTGTAGACTCCGCTTACGCTATTATAGCCGAGTAAACAACAACGCGCCAGTCGTTTCTTTTCTTCGCTACGTGGCGCTAATTGGAAATTCCAAACGAAATTCTTAGCTAGTTTTCCGTTAGTAAGCCGAAAGAAACAAAATCACATCTAAAGCGTATTTATAAGTACTCTTTACGTTAAGAACCATTAAGGTTTCTTAATTTGTCAATATATTCCAATTTTCAGTATAACTGGTGTTTGTTTAGAAGTGTGGTTTTCATTTATGCAATACTTTTGTGAAGCTGGTCTTTTTTACAGCATTACTTGATTTATACCCAATATGAAAGAAACTTTTTATGAGCGCTTTATCGCACAATTTAATAAAGCTGGACTATTTTTTGAGGGGTTCTGTGAAGTCGCCTGTCTACTGACTGATTTGTCTGTCGAACAACCCTGAACTGACTCACACATTCGAAGAAAATATTCAGTAAATTTCTAGACCCATATACTTCGCAACGGTGCGGTTACTGCGGCCGATGACATCGATATCATCGGCCTACCCCAGCAGTTGTACACTCTTATAAAAGATTGTGCCTTCTCGATTGAGCTCTGCAGCTCGAATTATGTTCTCCAGGAGTTTAAAGAAGTCGCACGATAGGAAGCTGTTTTGTCTGAAACCTCATTTGGTATCGAACGATTTGAAGAGGTTCTTCCCGAATCTGGCGGAGTTTTTTAATCATATAAAAGTATATTGAGCTCTTCAAAATTTCCTACTGTCAATCTTTGTTGGTGTCACAATCCTTTCGACAATTTAGAGGTTTTATGAATTTGAAAGCCTTTTGCTTCCGTAACACAATGCTGCCTTGTGCTTTCACACAAAACAAAAAAGACTTTTCCTTTATTTCCTGCCTGCCTTTGCCTATTTGCATAAGAATGTTACA
Source organism: Bactrocera dorsalis (assembly GCF_023373825.1). Taxonomy (NCBI): domain Eukaryota; kingdom Metazoa; phylum Arthropoda; class Insecta; order Diptera; family Tephritidae; genus Bactrocera; species Bactrocera dorsalis. Next base: position 35,570,746 of record NC_064305.1, read on the forward strand.
AAAAAATTTCTCTTTGCTTTTAAATGTCTTTCATGCCAAAAACAAACAGAGAATTCTAACTTAACTGGGAAAGTTAAGTGACAAAGCAGACTTGCTAGGCAGCAGAGTAATGTTGTTTTGTTTGACTAATGTTTTTTAGCTTGCACTGAAGCGTGGCAATGGCAACAACAACTCCAATAACCACTCAAGTGAGAAGAACAAGAATTGTAAATATTTACGTTTATTTTTAATTAATGCGAAACACCAACTCAATTACAACCACGAGTATGCGCGTGTGTTTGCGCATGTGTATTTCGAAATAATACTTCCATAGAATGAAGGACAAGTAAAGGGTGATTTTTTAAGAGCTTGATAACTTTTTTTTTAAAAAAAACGCATAAAATTTGCAAAATCTCATCGGTTCTTTATTTGAAACGTTAGATTGGTTCATGACATTTACTTTTTGAAGATAATTTCATTTAAATGTTGACCGCGGCTGCGTCTTAGGTGGTCCATTCGGAAAGTCCAATTTTGGGCAACTTTTTCGAGCATTTCGGCCGGAATAGCCCGAATTTCTTCGGAAATGTTGTCTTCCAAAGCTGGAATAGTTGCTGGCTTATTTCTGTAGACTTTAGACTTGACGTAGCCCCACAAAAAATAGTCTAAAGGCGTTAAATCGCATGATCTTGGTGGCCAACTTACGGGTCCATTTCTTGAGATGAATTGTTGTCCGAAGTTTTCCCTCAAAATGGCCATAGAATCGCGAGCTGTGTGGCATGTAGCGCCATCTTGTTGAAACCACATGTCAACCAAGTTCAGTTCTTCCATTTTTGGCAACAAAAAGTTTGTTAGCATCGAACGATAGCGATCGCCATTCACCGTAACGTTGCGTCCAACAGCATCTTTGAAAAAATACGGTCCAATGATTCCACCAGCGTACAAACCACACCAAACAGTGCATTTTTCGGGATGCATGGGCAGTTCTTGAACGGCTTCTGGTTGCTCTTCACCCCAAATGCGGCAATTTTGCTTATTTACGTAGCCATTCAACCAGAAATGAGCCTCATCGCTGAACAAAACACGCGCGCGAAACACATTTCGAACCGAACACTGATTTTGGTAATAAAATTCAATGATTTGCAAGCGTTGCTCGTTAGTAAGTCTATTCATGAAGAAATGTCAAAGCATACTGAGCATCTTTCTCTTTGACACCATGTCTGAAATCCCACGTGATCTGTCAAATACTAATGCATGAAAATCCTAACCTCAAAAAAATCACCCGTTATTTGCTTAAGAAATTACGTTTTTTGAGAACAAATACCTAACAGAGCGGAAGATTCGCTTATACTTATATTTGTCTTAGAATATAAGTGATGCACGTAAAAAGTGTATTATTTCTTATCCCCATTTCGTATATTTCAGGTTCTTATCTTCTGAGCTTTTCTATTCAAAAAAGGTTAAGCTGCCACAGCAATGGACAGGTTAGATCCCCACGAATTTATATCTGAGTATCTTTATCGATGAAGCATATAAAAAATACTCATTTTCTTCTAATATAAATAATAAAGGAATAGTAAAAACTGAGTTAAAGTAGATAGTAGGCTGAATGTAAGAAAAAAGCTTTGAACATTTACAAACCCAAATCTCTCAAAAATACTGCGTTATTCTTCCCTGTAAGCAAATGAAACTGTGTCTGACGATTAGCTAATATTTTTTCTATAATATGTATTAGTTGTGTGCAATAATTATAAACTGAAAGTCTTTTCACTGATAGCTCACTCTACATTCGAATACCTTTCTTTAACCTTTTACTCTTTCTTTAGTATTAGCCTCATATTTATTGAAAAATTGTATGAACGGATTTAGTCTCCAAATAACTTATTTTAAAAAAATCTGCTTACTAATTCTGACTTCACCCCTTTTCAACTATTTTCCTTAAATGAAACTTATTTAATCGCCGGCCAGAAGAAGAAGAAATGAAACAAGTAAGGAAGGGCTAAGTTCGGGTGTCACCGAACATTTTATACTCTCGCATGATAAAGTGATAATCGAGATTTCATTATCCGTCAATTACATATTTTTTTATTTCACTGTAAAATTAATTAGATTAGTAGTTCCTGATATCTGGTTTTGGTCCATAAGTGGGCGACGCCACGCCCATTTTCAATTTTTAAAGCCTGGGTGCAGCTTCATTCTGCCATTTCTACCGTAAAATTTAGTGTTTCTGACGTTTTTTGTTAGTCGGTTAACGCACTTTTAGTGATTTTCAAAATAGCTTTTGTATGGGAGGTGGGCGTGGTTATTATCCGATTTCTTCCATTTTTGAACTGTATATGGAAATGCCTGAAGAAACCGACTCCGTAGAATTTGGTTGACATAGCTGTAGTAGTTTCCGAGATATGTACAAAAAACTTAGTAGGAGACGGGGCCACGCCCACTTTTCCAAAAAAATCACTTCCAAATATGTTCCTCCCTAATGCGATCCTTTGTGTCAAATTTCACTTAATATCTTTATTTATGGCTTAGTTATGACATTTTATAGGTTTTCGGTTTTCGCCATTTTGTGGGCGTTGCATCATCTTCGAACTTGACCTTCTTATGGAGTCAATAAATACGTGTACCATTATGATATCTCAATTTTTACTCAAGTTACAGCTTGCACGGATGGACAGATGGACGGATGGACAGACGGAAGGAAGGACGGACAGACAGACATCCGGATTTCAACTCTACTCATCACGCTGATCACTTTGGTATATATAACCCTATATCTGACTCTTTTAGTTTTAGGACTTACAAACAACCGTTATGTGAACAAAACTATAATACTCTCCTTAGCAGCTTTGTTGCGAGAGTATAAAAATGTCCACTCATTTTATCAACTATTATTTATGCCCACAATTAGGTGTTAAAAGAAAGAATATAAAGTACAAAACAATTAATTAGATGCATACTTTTAGGCAGATAAAAATAACTGAAAAGTTTTTAATTGAAATAAAGTGGAAAAATACTTTCAAATAAAGTGATTTGTAGTATTTATTTTTAGTTTTGATCTGAAACTATTATGAGGGTGCTTGAGAGTTATATATAGAACTGTGGTTGAGGTACCTTTGAAAATGTTTCTTAGAAAAAAGAAGCAGAAAAGTTAAAAGAAAAGGGAAATGTGTAAGCGCAGAGACGTTTTATAACATTTATTATTCAAGTAAAATGTAGTGGCAATTATAGACACCAGAATGAAAGAAATATATGTATATCTTTTGAGGGTAGCACTTGCCAAATATTTATTGGAACGCTCTTATAGATACAAAGACTGAATACGTTGACCTTAAAATCATTTCGAACTCAAGATGTAATTTTAACTTTAAGGCCATTTTGTGGAGAAAACGGCGGTGTATTTTGGGCCGGCCGATTGGCTACCAAGATCGTATAATATCACACCGTTAAACGTTTTCCTGTGGGGATATGTGAAATATAAAGTCTGTGCAGACAATCCCGCTTTGATTAAGGCCTTGGAGCAAAACATTACGCCTGTCATTCGTCAGATACCAGTCTTTAAGTTGTTGTAATTCATAGAAAACGTTTTTAAACCACGAATAACCTTTGTGGTCAATACTGAGGCTCAAGTTCCTATTTTTAAGCTTCGGTGATAACTCAAAACCATTTATTCATGAGAAACTTTTTCAAACTTTTCCAAAATAAGCACCTCAAGCTTATCACTATTGTATGTAATTTATTTATTTAATTTACATTTCTATATTTATTTCTTCTTTCTTTCGTTGCTACAAATTGTCACAAAATTGTAAGCCAAAAAGTATTCTCGGCAGTCATTCAACATTTTTGTAAGTCCACAATACAACTGAATCTTCCACACATGCACAGAGCAGCTTACAACTTGAAAGTCGCGTACACAAACGCTGTGCCTGTGCTCAACACTCAATTGTTGCTGGCTGTTGTTATTGTTGTTTACAGCGCTCTTTTTCTGCTGCCATGTTGTAAATTTTAAAAGTTATACAACATTGTGGCATTTGTCATTTAAATGTCAAGCGTTCACTTCGTTGGCACACACGAGAATGATGCAGAATGCCACAAGTGACAAGAGCAACGGCAAATATGCAAACACCTGCATTATGGTGGTACTTAAGAAATCTGAAAACAAATTGGTTAGTCCAAATAAAATATTTGGATTTTAGTTTCTGCCGGAGGTGGTTAGGGTGTGTCGCAGATGGAATATTTAAATTTATTTTATTTTATATAATATAGAAAAGTGGATAAAAATTCAATTCCCATTAAGGAAGCTTAGCTTATTTTTATTTTTATTTTTTGGAATTGTTTAACACATTCTAGTCCTCTCGCAAGTGGATGCACAATGCATATATATACATATATATATATATATTTTACTTTCTACTATTGCTTATTAACTACCTTTTATGGTTTGTAAATATCTACTAAAAAGTTTTTGCATAACAAAAGACCCACCCTGACCTATATATATCCACACGCTAGTTCAAAGTTGCAAGCGCTTCAAACAAGTTTCACCTAGTACTTGACGCAATTCGGTTTGGTCGGTGATAAAAAGGCGCAGAGTCACAAGCGTAATGGATTTTGCATTTTGAAGAGCACACGTCTGTAGTGTTGTATGTGTATGTATTGCAAATCCCTTTGCATACACACACAGCAACTAAAAAATTCATACTGATTTCGAACTCCATGCCTCTGGTATTAACGGTAACAGAAAATGTCGGTTAATTGTTTCGTTTTTTGTTGTTATTTTACGATTTTATATGCCCTTTAGTTGTTTTTGCTTTTGGTGCTGTCTGCTTTTTTAGTCGTACTCGTGCTTTCATTTGTTAGTTGCCTTTATTATTACAGTTGCCATTGCAGTGCGTTTGTGTTGTGCATGCGTGCGTAAGTGCGTCTGTGTGCTTTTGTTTTCGTTAGCTGCCACATTTGTTTGCATGCGCAGATACATTTTGGCAACAATATCATTGCGTATTCATACATACACAACTCTCAAGTATATACATATTGCCTTACATTTCCCATCTGCCACTGTTGCTCGCTTTTAGCTCCTTTTTGACTATTTACTCGCTCGTCAACTTATCGTTCAGGGTCTTACAGCTAAGTTTTATATTTGCTTGTCACTTAATTTTAACATCACTTTTACCTTGTTAGTATTTGTTGGTTTTCATTTAATGGCCGGTAGGAAAATTTGTCTGCGAAATGTCTGGTTATGTTAGGTAATAGTTCCGAAATAAGACAAAATCAACATCGTATCAGACCACAAGGAAATTAGCTTCAAATTAACGAACATAATGTATCAATGAAATATCGAGGTACTTGTTCTTCATTTTTTGAATAGTCAATTATCATTACGGTAGACATGCGACCCAAAAAACAAGACACTGTACAAGGCAGTTTCAATTTAACTATAGCTGATTTCAAAAAACAATGACTAGCGAACTGTCCTTATCTACTTGCCACTAATACCAAAAATCTTATGTAATGAGTCGAAATCGTCAGAAAAAACTTTCGTGGTTCTTTATTATTAGTATTAGTTTAAGGACCAAGCATCTATTTTCAAGAACCGCAGACTAAAAAAAGATTATAAAATATTATGCCTGAGGGTATGAGGATAATAGGCTATCGAAAAGATTGATCCAGATAACCCTAAACTTTTTTTACATCCTAGTATAAGGGGAATGAGGTGAGGAAACTCCGATTGTAATAGCTCAGTATTGTGAGAAATTACAAAATTTTGTATGTTGAAGTTTAGCCTTTGATCGAGCTTATCAGAAACTTTAGGTATCTTTGCCTATTCATTTTCCCTAAATCTCAGAGCTAAATAGGCACCATAGGCAACAAGCAGCAAGCACTTGTTAAGGCTGCTGCCACAAAGTAAACAACAATGCCTTTAGGAACTTGGGTGGATCAAAAGTGAGTATACCGACTGATTGCCTTTCCCAGCGTTACAGAACTGTTAGGGCAAGCAATAAGGAAAGTGAATTTGTTGTAGGAAAACAATTTGACGTAACCGGTAATAAGTGAACTTTTTCCACTTTTATTATTATATAAATACTAGAATTATTCCGACTTCACAAAAACTACTTTTAGCAGTCCATTTTGAATGTATTAACCTTATATTTATCGAAAAAGCCTCTTTCAGTACAAAAAAGCAGTATTCGATTAACCATCTACTTGTACATATATCTTTGCAGTCTTTAATTAGAAAATAACTTGTTAAAGCAGCAGCAAAGTTGTCAAAGTAAATATCTTGAAAGTTATATAATCGATATCTTTATTGCTCCTAAAATTTGACTACAACGAATGTTTCAAATGAAAAACTATACTGGTCCACACTGGTTTTATCGCACAAACTTTGCGATGACCTTATGGGGCTATACCAGTGTGACACTATCAAAAAAAAAAATGATTTGCTTTTTTGATAGCTTATATTTCCATAAATATCCTGTGAAATCTGGACGGTCGTATCTTGAATAGTTTTGGGATGGCAGCGTTCTAAAGAGCGACCGCTTGGAGGCCCAAACATAAATAAGTGAAACTTTAAACGCGTTTTTCTCGAAACGACATTTTTCAAAATCGCTAACATCATAACTAAACGAGAAATTGACCGATCGACTTCAAATTAAAACTGAGTATTTTTGAATATATTTGCCATACAGTGAACTCCGATCTTTTTGATTGGTTGAAAATTGTCAATTTGGCATTAAAAAAACGACAATTTTTTTGGAAAAAAAATACGATTTTTTTTTTTCAAAATTACGCCATTTTCTTAATTTTTGATATTTTTCAAAGATCGTAGTTCATAGTATAGAAAATATATTTAAGTTTAATAAACATTTTGAATTTTTTTGTTTCAGCTACTCATTCGACCGGAATCATGCCAGCAGTTGAGGCTTCTTCGAAGACAGCCCATAACTCCGTTATTTTTCAACATTTTTGTAAAAAAAAATCTTAAAAGATAGCTGAAAATATACTTTATTACGTTCAAAGAAGTTGGAAACGTTCAATTGCGTACTTTCTCTTAAAAAAAATCACGAAAATCGCCTAATTTTTCATGCGTCACACTGGTATAGCCCCTTAATGGTGGTTTATCCTCTTTAACAATATATATGTAATAATTTTGTTTCAACCACGTCCAATTTTTTGTGAGATCTTGTTATTCATTTCTGGTCGCATATTCGATATTTTTACAAATAACTTAATTTTTACGACTAATGCATTCGGCTAACTTTTATATGTTTGTTACATCTCAAAACATCCTACGGAAGTATTAAAACGAACCCGACAGCTTTGTTATGTGTGTGGGGACTTATATTTTAACCACAGCATCGTAATTTTACGTCAATAATTGAACAGTGCTAGTGTAGGACTGTTGCGAGGTGAGGTTGAAAAAGAATCCAAAGATTTAAACTGAATCAATCTACAAAATTTAGCTGAAAGCATTACTAGCCAATATAATCTACCGAAAATATTAGCAAACACTTTAAACTGCCTTGATAGTTATGTTGATATAATACTAATAGTGGTAAGTGATAAAAACATGCAGCAGAAATCACTTGAAGTAGTGAAAACAACTTTTATCCGCCCGTTAATATGCAAATTATTTTCTGTGCAAAAGTTTGTTATCACGCCTTTGCTTGCCGGGAATTCGAAACAAATCAAAACAAGTTCAACAAGAATAACAAAGGCAAAGTGAAATTCAAAAAGTTGCAGAAGAATTCCAGCTACGAGTCAAGTAAAGTGAAGTCAAGTCAACAAAACTCAAGAAAATGTCGAAAGCACAAATAACAACTTGGTATAGTTAGGTGGTATGTTTGAAAAATTGCTTAGCAGCACTTAGTTGTAGACCACACTTTTTTAACCAGTACGGACTTGCTCGGCATTGCTGTTAATGCGCATAAAAATATGCAAATTATTATATGAAACTCCATATGGCGGAAAGTAAAGCTCAAAGTTGGCTGTCGAAAGCGAACTGTTGCCACGCTTTTGAAATGCCAGATAATAAAGAAAAACATTGCCTTACACCAATTCCAGCGAGTGAAGACGCCAGAAGATTTTCAATCCATTTGATAGCGTTTTTGCATTTTTAAAATGATGCCCTCCATGCAATGGTTTTATGCCTTAACAATACCTTTGAAGGAATTTGTAAATGTTATGTAGGAGTTAAAGAGCAAGATCACATTAATTATTTAATTTTTCGGCTACTAAACTAAGATAGTTTCTTCTAAGAGCGAAGTAAAAATATTTGGACGCTAAAGTAGAGGCAAATATTTTCGACTGAAACGTTAATGCCTTCAACATGGAATATTTTCCAATTTAGACCACATAGCTATGTACATCTCGATTGTGTCCTTTCATAGTTAAGTTTTCTTCCCATGCTTTGGACCACTTATCTTCGAACAGAGGCAGCTGCAGCAGTAATATTCCTATATAATATACATGTACATTAAGTTTTTATGAAAACTTATATTTAACTATACTTGTTCTATAACCAAAGGGCAAATATTGATAAATATATAACGGACTTCGTTACAGTGATTTTTAATATTTTATATATATTTCTATAGATTATTCCTCACCTTTGCGTTTAAACTATTTTTATACTATCAACAAGGTATATTAAAGTTGTTCACAAATTTGGCCCATAAGAAAATGATAGATAAATATAAAGTACTTTAAAAAACCGAACTGAGTCGATTTAGCCATCAAGGCACTGATATCATCTGATTAGACGGCCTTACGAGTGTTCAAGGGAAAGGATTTGTGGAAGATTTGTGGTCCAATCGATTGAACGATTAGCTGTACGATATATGCGGCGACATTTACATAATTCAGCGATTTAAGAAACAGCGGCTACGTTGGCTAGGTCAAGTCGTCCGAATGGAGAATAACATTCTATCTCTGCGAGTATTCGACACAGTACCTGCCGGGATAAGCGGAAGATCTCCACTCCGTTGGAGAGATCAGATGGAGCAGAAGCTGGCTGCACTTGGTAGCTCGAATTGGTGCCAAATAGTGAAAAAAGGAAACGACTGACGCGCTGTTCTTAACTAGGCTATACCCGCGAAAGGGGCGTTTACGCTAGTAAAGAAGAATATAAAGTCATACAAGCTGATTGATCAATATCACATTAGTGTGGTGGATATTGTAGCTTCCATGCAACAAATACTAAATAGAAAGATGGAAAGGTAAGGACCGAGCGACGCAACCACATATATATGTACAAGGTGCTTTCGAAAGTAAACAGGACTTTTCAAATCTAGCGCTCTCTGGTGGGGCCATCTATATGTAGACTGGTGCGTTAGAATCTGCTATCTTTATCGATTATCCACTGAGAATTTCATGACATTTCATTGATTGGAAGTGAAGTTATTGCTTTTTAAGTGTCAGTATGTTTGTGTTATCGGTGCGAAAATGAGCTTCGAACAAAAACCAACATTAACTTTTGTTTAAAATTGGTAATACTTTTACCGAAACATTTCAATTGATGAAACAAGTTTATGGCAATGATTGCCTATTCCGTAGCAGAGTGCACGAGTGGTTTCAACGTTTTCAATGTGGTCATGAGGACATAAATGACGATCAACATGTGGGCCAATCAAAATCCGTGATCACCGGAAATTCCATCGAAACGCAATAGTGAAGACTGCTGATTTGTTTTTATGTTTCCAATGGTATCGTAAGAAAAGTTAAGGGTTGTTGTAGGTCCAGAAAAGCCAAACAAGGTCCTAAAAGTAGGCTATAGCTGACGATTACTAACACGTTTACCCAGCTTTTGCTTGATTGGCAACTTTTTAGTGGGCATGGCAAGCCGACAATAAATATTGTGTTGGCAACGATTTAGCATGTGTGGAACGCAAAGCAAAAACAACAACAATAAAGCAGTACATGCATAAATCATTAAGCGAGGCACAGTATTTGCCGAAGCGTAAAGAAAAAACTGAAAACAGCTGTAAAAATCATGTTATATGAGATGTTGCTGCTAAATAGAGGAAACAATAACAAGAAAAGAAAAATGTTCGATCTTTCACACATGGAAAAATTACACACTTAATGAAAATTTCGACGCGCTGTGTGCTGACATTTGGCGTGAATTTTTTGTTTTTTATTTTTATAACTGTGCAATCATTCTGTATATGTTTACGTAAGGTGCAAACCACTATAACCGCTATAAATCGTTTCAGCCAGTCATATGCTGCTGTCAAGTCGCTATTTTTCTGTTTTGTAACCTCCTTCAAATGAGTTGTCAACGAGTTGTCCAAGTTTTAGCTTGCAGACGCAACTTTTTCAATTTATACTCAGCACATCATTCACAGCGCCTCTGTTTAAGTCAATGCGATATGTATGTGTGTGTTTTTATCTTAAATGGCGCACACACGCTTGAAGACAAGTTTAAATTACACTTTGAGTGAGTGCGTGCTCGTGTCTGCTCTTCGTTACAAGTTTAAGTCGCGTGCATATCCTTTTTATCCTTGACTGCATAATGACAGTTTTTGGACAAGCAGTTGCTTGCAGAATTGTTCTTTAGGCTTCAGCTCAGTTTTGATTTTAGATTCGCTTCACATTGGTTTTCGCGGGTTATTTAAAAGCTTTTTAAGTTTTATTTTTTTCGTAACTTCACTTTCTTTCTTATCCTTTTTTAGAATTCCTCGTACTGATCTTTTACTTATGGTTTTTATTTCTTCTTGATACATTTGGTTTTGGCCTAAAACAAATGCTTAAAACAATGTGAATTTTATATAAGTTCAGTTCCTATAGTAACAAATATAATCGACAATTTTTGGACGGGAAAAACTTAGCCTTTTGTGTAGTAATAAGTCCATTCAAAAACGTGTCATATTAACGGAGCTCTATTGTGAAAGAAAAACGTCAAATCTTGTCACAACTTAAAGTCTTCTTGAAAGAATCTAGGGACCAAATCAATAATGGATTAAAGAAATTGTTACGAAAACAACAGGCGGCGGACTCGGGGGAGCACGATTTGAATATTTTCATGCTTTTCCACATTTATAGATACATAAATGTAAGGAGAATACTTTTTTCCCACAATGTGAAAATTACAAAAATTTTTATAACAATTACAATGTTTCAAGCAAAAAGTGACAAAACCAACAAGGAAGCGGCCAGGCAGCCTAGCGTATGGGGAGCTTGCTTCATATTTAGCTGCACTGATATCTGCTATTAACATATTTGTATTTTTATGTTTTGAATTTTTTTCTGTTCTCGGCTTTCTTTCATGCAGATATAACTGTCTAACCAAAGTGTAGATAAATAAGTATGGCTTGTAATTTCTTGGCGACTTAATATTTGCATTAGTAAATCAACGAAGTTTTTCCGCTTTTTGTTCTTTATTTTGTATTTTTTTTTTTTATTTTGTGCTTCCCACATTTCCTATCTCTTTTCGCTAGAATTAATTTTTCCGAGGGCAATCATTTTTCAAATTCCCAACCACAAATAAGAGGCACAAGGAATGCCGCGAAAAAACTGCAAAAATGCGATAACAAATGAAGAAAGACGCAAAAGGACAGACAGCGACAAACTGTTTAACTTGCCAACAAATTTCGCACCCAATTTGAAATTATGCAGCCATCAGTGTGGAAAAAAACTCAAATAAATTATCTGAGACAAAAGAAGAAGAACGCTGCCAGAATGCTAATAGTATGCCAGTTTAGCTTAAAACAACAATTTCAGCGCCTACACGGCCGTTTAGTCAAGCGTATGTTTCCTTTCCCTGTTTATGGTTACGCTTTAGTCAGCATTCACGAGCCAGCGAAGGCATCAAATCAAAACAAATGACTTCACGCTTCAATTATTAATCGCCAGCAGATTGACCTACTTATTAGATTAGTTACAATAGAGTTGATGAGTCGATATGCCACCAGAAAATGATGCCAATCGGACGAAGGGCAAGACTTTAGGCACCACTGCTACTGCTGAAGCACTTATGGCGTAGTGAATTCCTTTGAACTTTTTGCGTTTTCGATATATATAATATATATATATTAGAGCAATTCAGAATCTTGTGCATCTGAGTTTGCAAAATTATATAATTGCAAATATTTACCATCAACAATGAACGTGTGTTTTGTAGTTTCTATGCAACCCTTGTAAAGACCATTAATTCACACCTGATTCACAGCTAAAATTTTCGCACAAATTGAAAAATATGAAGAAAAACTGTTTTAGAGAAAAATTAACTGACGCTTTATTTAATGAAGCTGCTCCAGAAATTATGGACATTGAAGGTAAGAAATATTTTTATGCGGTACATAGCACAAATTTCAGATTTTTTGATTTTTAATTTACAAAATTTACAAAAGTTTCTCCATTTCATCTCTTTGTTTACAATGTTTTTATTTTTGACAGCAAACCAGTGTTGCAAATAATACAATGGCGTTTTAGAGTTGCTTATTTGCAAGGGTGTAGCAGGTGCATCGCTATACATTTTGTTAGTGTAAAAGCAAAAATATGCTCGCTAATTTGCAACTGCAAAGATGCAAGACCACTTGTATCAGATTCTGAATTGCATTATTCTCTTTGCTTCCTCTTCTTATCTGGTGTACATCTTAAATTTCTCGCTCTTAGTCGCCAATGGCGTTTAACTTACGTATTTCCTTAGTATTTCGATAATATTTCAAATGTGTATGGTTTCGCTCATTTACACCTTCATTTGTTCAATCTTCCATCATTTTGCACGCTCATTCTTCAACAACAGTCGTACCCTGCCTATATCTCTCTCTCTCTACAAAACTCACTTCCGTCCCTTTGTCGCCATTTAATTTCATCAAATGCTTCGCCTTTGGCTCATTCTCCTCCCCAACACAAATTTTTTAATCATCGCTTTGAATTCCTCATGCTAGATTTGCTGTGACGGTGATGAATCATTTATTTAAATAATTTCAAATTCCTAAATCGTTCGTTTGTATGTCGTGCGGGTCTGGCTGTTGCTAGGCCTCCATCAAAGTTCGACATTTTTGTATTCTTATTTTTTAGAATTCATGTGTTTGAGGAACAGTGTTTCAATGGAATTACCTAATTTTCTCGATCAAATAAATGATGATTTTTTTTTTTATCAGTGAATTAGGTATATTAATTCGCAGAAGTTGGAATATAAAATTACTAATTCAAAATGCACCTATTGAGATGTCTTTTGTTTTCTTAGAATTTTAAATACTTAATCTAAATTATTTTCTCTTTTCAGTTCCTTATACAATATATACATATGTGGACCTAGATTCAACCTTTTCTACCTAAAAAGAGTATTGTTTTTTTTTTACAAATAATCTATCAAAATTATATTTGTATGGAAATCATTGATTTCAATAATACAAGTAGGTTATATAAATTTAAGGGCGTGGTTTGTCTCTCGCAAAATCAGTAAGGCGATTTCTATTAGCAACATATGCTAGGCATTGAATGAAACCTTTCAAATTGAAAATGCATCAGTTACTTTGTTAGAAGACATATTGCCTACATTTAGCGGTTTGATGTTATTAATATTAAAGCTGATAACTTTTCAGGAATTTGACTGCAAAACGGCGAGATAGAATCTTTTGAATTCGTGAACTTTTCGAAATGGTGGTTGAACATAAAATTGACCCCGACTGCCTTATCACTATCACTACATATTATAAAACAAAGTCACTTTTTCTGTCCTTATGTCCCCTTAAATGTTTAAATCTTGAAAACTAAGCAACTGATTTTGATGCGGTTTTTTTTAATAGATAGATTGTCTGAAGAGGAAGGTTTATGTCATTATAATGTGAAGAAATATATAAAGGGGGCGTGGCACTCGGACAAAATGTGGTAAAAAACCATACATTTTTTGTTTACACAGCCATACATCATAAAAGAATCCACCGATTAAAATGAAACTTACTTGAAGTTAAACTTTGAAATATTTACTTTCGTTCTGCATCAAAAAAAATAGTTGATTCATTTCTTATTTAACCAAAATTGTTTAAACAAGAGCAGCACTTTTTCCAAAAAAAACTGTTTGTGTGTTTGTTCGCTGTCAACCGAATGAAACATTAGAAGTTATGTGGGAAGCTCACCCCACCTCATTCGTGTTGAATTAGATCGTATGGTGAAAGAACTCGGTACGTACACATGTATGCAAGTACATATGTACGAATCTCTCGCATCATTAAATTTCGGACGTATGTATGTATGTATTTTCAATTCATGTCGTTATTACCATACTGAATTCCATGTAATTCGGGGGTGTTGTGTTTGAACTCATTTCAAATTTTATTCAAATTGCATTCACAATATTAAACAGCTGATTCGAATATTGGTTTTGTGTATGTTCGAAAAGACGAAAATCCAATCAGATTCTGTGACACCATTTAAAATCAGAATTGGTTTTCAATTCTGACAGCTAGGCAATTCTGTCTTGGATTTCACAACACCCCTGATTATATAGGGTGATTTTTTAAGAGCTTGATAACTTTTAAAAAAAAAAAACGCATAAAATTTGCAAAATCTCATCGGTTCTTTATTTGAAACGTTAGATTGGTTCATGACATTTACTTTTTGAAGATAATTTCATTTAAATGTTGACCGCGGCTGCGTCTTAGGTGGTCCATTCGGAAAGTCCAATTTTGGGCAACTTTTTCGAGCATTTCGGCCGGAATAGCCCGAATTTCTTCGGAAATGTTGTCTTCCAAAGCTGGAATAGTTGCTGGCTTATTTCTGTAGACTTTAGACTTGACGTAGCCCCACAAAAAATAGTCTAAAGGCGTTAAATCGCATGATCTTGGTGGCCAACTTACGGGTCCATTTCTTGAGATGAATTGTTGTCCGAAGTTTTCCCTCAAAATGGCCATAGAATCGCGAGCTGTGTGGCATGTAGCGCCATCTTGTTGAAACCACATGTCAACCAAGTTCAGTTCTTCCATTTTTGGCAACAAAAAGTTTGTTAGCATCGAACGATAGCGATCGCCATTCACCGTAACGTTGCGTCCAACAGCATCTTTGAAAAAATACGGTCCAATGATTCCACCAGCGTACAAACCACACCAAACAGTGCATTTTTCGGGATGCATGGGCAGTTCTTGAACGGCTTCTGGTTGCTCTTCACCCCAAATGCGGCAATTTTGCTTATTTACGTAGCCATTCAACCAGAAATGAGCCTCATCGCTGAACAAAATTTGTCGATAAAAAAGCGGACGTAAAGCGCGAAACACATTTCGAACCGAACACTGATTTTGGTAATAAAATTCAATGATTTGCAAGCGTTGCTCGTTAGTAAGTCTATTCATGATGAAATGTCAAAGCATACTGAGCATCTTTCTCTTTGACACCATGTCTGAAATCCCACGTGATCTGTCAAATACTAATGCATGAAAATCCTAACCTCAAAAAAATCACCCGTTATGTACATTACATTTTTTCAGCGAAATAAACCGCTCTGTTCACGTTCAATAATTAAAATACAGTTTTTGAATAGTTTTTATTGATTCGGAGCGCGTTAAATTTGCTATCGATTCCAACGACTACACCCACAATAACATTTTTTGTCATTTACTTTTTATGACAACTAATAGCTTATTTTCGAAGCCTTAAAGACATTGTTGATTTAATATGAATATTTTTGAAGATATTACATCAGTATTTTTCTTATGTTTCTAAATGGTAAATATTTACATATTTTTTACTGCGGCACATAATAATATGGCAATTTGAGCATAGTTAATAGACGTCTTCGTTCGGATATATGTATGTAGGTGGAAGTACAGTGAACGCCAGAAGACTACGTTCAGCAAGAGATGAAGAATCGTCAACGGAACGTGAGGCTCGCCTTAGTCAGGCTCGGGATAGATATAGAGCTGAGATAGAGAGAGAATCTTCAGTAGAGCATGAGGTTCGCCACAGCCGGGATCGAGATAGGCATACGGTTCAGAGAGCCAGAGAATCGTCAGTAGAGCGTGAGGCCCGATTCAGTCAGCTTCGGGATAGATATAGAGCTGAGAGAGAGAGAGAATCTTCAGTAGAGCGTGAGGCTCGCCGCACCCGAGATAGGGATAGACATCCAATACAGAGAGCCAGAGAATCATCAGCACGAGTTACGAATCATCACAAAATGGTGTTGAAAGTAGGTTGTCCTGTTATTTTATTAAGAAACCTGAATCCACCTAAACTTTGCAATGGCACGCGTTTGCTGGTAAAATCACTGAAAACTTTCATAATAGAGTGCACAATACTCACAGGATGTGGTACCGGAAAAGATGTATTGATTCCCCGAATCCCTATGATACCATCGGATTTACCATTCCAATTTAAACGTTTACAATTTCCGGTAAAGACATCTTTTGTAATGACCATTAATAAATCGCAATCAAACCTTCAACGTTGCAGGCTTAGATTTGAGCGTTGACTGTTTTTCACATGGCCAACTGTATGTCGCTCTTTCAAGAGTTATCTCAAGAGAAAACATGTTTGTATTGTCTAATGACAAGAAAGCTGTGAACGTTGTATATAAAGACATTCTGTAATATATTAATTGTTGTTGTAAAAATAAAATAAATATGTAAAAATGCGAAAAAATGTAGGGTATGAATTTAGATATTCCAAAGATAGCAAGGAAATCTTCATGGTATAAAGAAAGGGGAATTGTTTTACTCCAAATGTAACGCGTGCGGGCCACGGACAGTAATGAATAAATCAAAACTGTGGGATCGATTTTAATCATTTTTTCAGTGAATGGCATAGGCCTTATATTTTATTTCCGTGCGAAGCCGGGGCGGGTTGCTAGTATGGAAATAAATCACACCATCAGTTTGTGGTATAGCCAGGAATCTTTGGTATAATATATGCACTTTACTTACTGTTGAAATAAATTACTTATGTATGATTGGTAACAGTTATGATAACGGCCTCAATTTAAAAATATAATTCAAAAAGAGGTGAAATGAGTAAAGCGGTATTCGCTTTCAAATATTGGAGTTATAAAGTTTTCAAAAAACTAGAATACATATATATATTTATTTCGTTGGAAATGAGGGGGGATACATAATGACCAAAGACATTGCTTACATTTACTGATATTTACTGACAATATAGGCAATTATATATAAAATCTTAAATGCCAGCAGTAAAATAACCACTCTTAATCTTAGTCAGGTACGAAACATAGCTTTCTGAAAAGACTCATTCGAATTTAATTTGAACTTGCAATAACTTAAAGAAGTGACTCCCTTATGTCCAGTAATTTTCTGCATAAGCTGTTACAGTCGTAGGGCTGTACCCAATTCCTACCGTTGTGTCCTCGTGGCGCACCATGAAATCGAGAGTAACTCTTGTATAAGATGCGGCAGCCAAATTCGGTTTCGGTTCGGTTCGGTTTAAGTGTTCGCTGAGGCCTAATTGCAGTATTTGTTAACCAGAGGTGAAGCTGCGAGCGGGGACTGATCTTGCAACAAGCGACTCGCTATATAAATGTTTGTAGAACTTTATGCTACTCGGTTGTAAGCTGGGACAGCCTCAGATGAGAAAGCCCACTTTTGATGACAACAACTGCAAACATATTAAGGACCTCCATTTAAGGGCTTACACCTGGAATGTCCGATCCTTTAATTGGGAAGATGCCGCTACCCAACTGGTTGATGTCCTGGTAAGAGTAAAAGCTAACATCACCGCCGTGCAAGAAAAGTGATGGAGGGGACAATGACTGAGACGAGTAGGTCCTTGTGGCATTTACTACAGTAGGCATATAAAAGAACGAAAGTACGGTGTGGGATTCCTGGTGAGAGAGAGACACGTAGTTTTTGCCCTCACTGCTGCGGATGAACGTCTAGCTGTAATTCGCAACAAAGCGAAGTTCTTCAGCATATCACTGATTTGCGCCCAGGCCCCGATGGAAGAGAAGAACGATTTGATCAAAGATGCCTCCTCTGATTGCTTGGAGCGCACCTATGAGAGCTGCCCCCCTCGACGAAATCGAGCATGGCGACTATAACGTCAGGGCGGCAAAGAAGATATATTTGGTACAACAGTCATTAAATTCAGCCTCCAAAGTTGGGACAGAATTTTAAGCTCCTTACGTACAGCTGCAAACAAAACCATTGGTTTTCGGAAAATGCAAAAAACAAACAGATTCATCGTACCACAGTGTTGTATCACAATGGAGTAAAAGCAGACTACTTATATCACATCCTTACAACCGACCACAACACGTGTGATGTGATAAAGATGCCGAGAATAGGGAAAAAGAGAGAGAGAGAGGCCGAAATGCGCGAATATGAAGATTTTGACAAGTTGGCCGACAGTGAACGAGGGTAAGGCGAAATATCTCCTGTCATCAAACAAACAGTCATCGCATTCGCGACATGGTTTTCGATTCAGTACCCGCAGGTGGAAGCAGAGGAAGAGGAAGGCCTCCGTTGGGGAGATCAGGTGGAGAAGGACTTGGCTTTCCTTTGTATCTTAAGAATCCCAGTACCAAAATCTTCTTAAGACTGCACGCTTGTCGTGGGAAAATACAAGAATTCATTTATATTAATAAACTGTTAAACGGTCACGCGGTAAAAATAGCAATCTGTACCAAATCTTTGCTTACTAAATCTCATTTCTTGCTTGGCTCGCTGCTTTTTATACCCTGAACAGGGTACATTAATTTTGCCACGATGTTTGTAACACCCAGAAGGAAGGGTCAGAGACCCTATAAAGTATATATAAATGATCAGTATGTCGAGCTGAGTCGATTTAGCCATGTCCGTCTGTCTGTCCGTCTGTCTGTCTGTATATATACAAACTAGTCCCTCAGTTTTTAAGATATCGTTTTGAAATTTCGCAAACGTCATTTTCTCTTCAAGAAGCTGCTCATTTGTCGGAAGTGCCGATATCGGACCACTATAACATATAGCTGCCATACAAACTGAACGATCGGAATCAAGTTCTTGTATGGAAAACTTTCACATTTGACCAGATATATTCACGAAATTTGGTATAGATTATTTTTTAAGGCAACAATGTAATCTCCGAAGAATTTTCCGATCGGATTACTATAGCATATAGCTGCCATACAAACTGAACGATCGGAATCAAGTTCTTGTATGGAAAACTTTCACATTTGACGAGATATATTCACGAAATTTGGTATAGATTTTTTTCAAGCCAACAATGTAATCTCCGAAGAAATTGTTCAGATCGGATTGCTATAGCATATAGCTTTCATACAAACTGAACACATAGTTACTAACAGAAATGCACCTGTGAAGGGTTTTCTTTGACATTGCTTATATACTTTATGTTATGTTGTTGTTGACTCCGTTAGTATTGTTACACAATGTGGTATTAAACTCTTAACGTAACGTAAGGGATTTCTTTTTCCGAATGTTTGATTTTTTGTCACTTTATGCGTTTTCTTATTCCTCGCTTCTCACACATCTCTACTACAACACAGATTCTTGGCTTTACGGATTATAAGGCACTTTACTTATTGAAACCCAGCTGTCTTCGACTTAACTGATTAAATGCATCCTCCTTTCCGCATACATTTATCTTGGTTGCTAGTGAGTAGGCTTGCTTTCATTTCTTTTTGACTGGTGGCATTAGTTAGCGACCCAAGCTGTCTGGTGCAATAATTCCAGGTTGAAGGTCAAAAGATTTCTAGGTAAAGGTACGAAGAGATCAGACCTGAACATTACACACAAATCTGTGAAGCAGCAGCATTGTTCAATTCAACGTCGTCAGCGTTCAAGTTGACGTAGCAAACAAAAGTATTTAAGATGGCAGACGCTGGCTCATTCTTTAAATCAATTTTCACTTTTCGTTATTTCTCCCTTTCAATGAGTACATTGAGCTGGGGAGTAACGTATTGCTCATACTTTGGCTCTCCATTGTGGCCGTGCGCAAACAATTATGCAGTAAGCTTAAGTTGACTTTGATAAATAATAAAAACTATGTATCTGTGTAAAATATTTGCCGGAAAGCTCGTAAAATAGCAGGAATGAACGTAATCGCTTTGTGACTGTTACGTTAATGGCATTGATGACTTTAAATGGTTTAAAGCCGGAAAATTCTTAAAGTCACAGCTTTTAGACCGAATTCAGAGTTTATTTTATAGGGAAAACAACAGTCGTTAAAGGTAGGATGATATCAAATATATGCAGTTCCCTTAATTCAACGATGCTTAACTGGAACTACAAATATCCCCAAACAGTTCTCTTTAAATGAGTTTTGGTAAGAAAAAAACATGTTAAGCTCGTAAAATAATTTTACAGTCACTTAAACTTTAGACAGAGAAACAGTTCTCAGTCAAAGTCGTGGAACATTGAGCTTGGTTTAGCATACCAAACGATATGGCATTCATTAAATGTGGGCCTTAGCAGGAGTTTTATTCATACATATACATTAGGGTGTGTCATTCTGAGGCAACATTTTTTTTCAACTGAAAAACAAGCTAAAGCTTTCGAAAATGTGAAAACAGTCACTTAAAAGAGGTGCCTCTTTCAAATTTTCTATTTTCCATTTAAATAACACGGAAAAAAATCATTTTTTTAGTTTTTAGCCTGTTTTTCAGTTGAAGAAAAAGGTTGCGTCAGATTGACACACCCTAATATACGTAGAAGAAGTATTTAAACATATAGGTATATAAAATTATCCTCGTGGTCCGACTGCAACTTCATTATATTCTTCTGGAATATCTTAATTACAACGACAATTTCTCCAGCCAATATAAAAATTAGTAATTTCCACAAGATCAACGAATTTTCTTTCCCATAATTCAAAGAGAACAATGGCATAACCTTTCAAGTAGTTATTGTACTTTTAATGTACAATGAAACACTAAATTATGACTATTGAATCATAAAAAACTTCAATACTTTAATATAGCTTTCAAGAGCAGGCCACAAGCCAATCAATATTTAAACTACACCTTATTTGATCAATTAAAAACTGTTTAAATGAGATAAGCATCTGCCTCCTCTACCGGAAAAACTGGCACACACTAATACAACACTTCCTATGACAGCATACTCTTACATCACCACACAACACAACTCACCACACTTTTACATCCCACTTAACAAAAAAGCTGGGCAAGAGGATGGCGGACTCATTCGTTCCCACACTGCGCCGTGTCGACACCTTTCGCCAGCACCTACAATCTACAATTCGTTACCGTCAGCGTTCGTTTTTCATATATTCACGTTTCCGCTCGTTGAGCAGCTTTCGTCCAGTGTACCAAATTCGCTAAAACTCAACGTCTTTTCTACAACTGTTGCACGCTGGAGTTATTAAAACCATCACCTTCTCCGATCACTCAGCGGTCCGGTTGACATCCTCCCCGCTCCGTATACGTGTATTCGGATTTCAAATAGAACATTATATTTTTCATAAGTTCTAAATAAACGTTAAATTATTGTACACTTTAAATACGTGAGCATTTTTATTTAATCATCGTAAGTGATTAGTGCTTTTATTTGCAAATTTGGCAGCAAGTTAAACATGGTCCTTCGAGCCTTACCGATAGGCACCTTCGGATTCTAAATAAGAACAAACTAAAATTATTAACAACAAGAAAAAACGTTAACCTCGGTTGCACCGAAGCTAAATACCCTTCACAGGTGCATTTCTGTTAGTAACTATGTGTTCAGTTTGTATGAAAGCTATATGCTATAGCAATCCGATCTGAACAATTTCTTCGGAGATTACATTGTTGGCTTAAAAAAAAATCTATACCAAATTTCGTGAATATATCTCGTCAAATGTGAAAGTTTTCTATACAAGAACTTTATTCCGATCGTTCAGTTTGTATGACAGCTATATGCTATAGTAATCCGATCGGAACAATTTCTTCGGAGATTACATTGTTGCCTTAAAAAATAATCCATACCAAATTTCGTGAATTTAGCTCGTCAAATGTGAAAGTTTTCCATATAAGAACTTGATACCGATCGTTCAGTTTGTATGGCAGCTATATGCTATAGTAATCCGATCGTAACAATTTCTTCGGAGATTACATTGTTGTCTTAAAAAATAATCTATACCAAATTTCGTGAATATATCTGGTCAAATGTGAAAGTTTTCCATACAAGAACTTGATTCCGATCGTTCAGTTTGTATGGCAGCTATATGTTATAGTGGTCCGATATCGGCAGTTTCGACAAATGAGCAGCTTCTTGAAGAGAAAATGACGTTTGCAAAATTTCAAAACGATATCTTATAAACTGAGGGACTAGTTTGTATATATACAGACAGACAGACGGACAGACAGACGGACATGGCTAAATCGACTCAGCTCGACATACTGATCATTTATATATATACTTTATAGGGTCTCCGACCCTTCCTTCTTGGTGTTACAAACATCGTGACAAGCTTAATATACCCTGTTCAGGGTATAAAAATAATATTTGATTGTATTTACAACAAAGTGCAGTGAACAGAAGTGACAGAAATAAAAACAAAGTGTCATTATAAAATAAAACAAAACAAAGTGCAATGGTGAACAGAACAAAAAAAAGTTATTATACTTAAATACAAGAAAAAGACAAAAAAAAATAACAGAAGTGCAGTGGTACGAAAAAAAAACAAAGCTGCGGTGGGTGACAAGAACATAAACTTACAAATCCAAGACTTGCAAAATTTTACAAACACAAAAAACACATAAACCGGGCGCGAAACCCGAAAATAAAAAAACATCAAGTTAAATTGAAAATTTGCGAAATTCATGTAAAATTAAGTGGCCTTATTTGAGCGGAGAGATATTCAAAGCTATGTTGGTAAAGATGTTGCTTACGCTGTCTGCATAGCAGATTCCACATAGAAGCAAATGTAGATTCCAAGCGGGTATGCAGTAAATAATTTGCGATAGACTTGCAAAACATTTAATAGCAGCAGCTGAAGAACTGAGTGAGCCCAGAGAATTATATAAAAAGAGGGAGAGATAAATTGATAAAGAGAGTGGGAGTATAGTGACAAGCGAATATAAAAGTTTAATAACTTTTTCGTTTATTAATTTTTTTATTTTTTTTTCAGATTATATAATATACAAAAGGGAAATTTTTTTCCATAACATCTCTCAAAACTTGTGGCTGTAGCGTTCGAATTTCTGCACCAATGTTTGCCTTGAGTTCAAGGATTGTCTCCGGCTTGTTCACATACACTCGCTCCACCCCAAAGAAAATAGTCGGGTGCTGTCAAATTATTCACCCTCCAAAAATTTTACTTAAAAGTGCCATTGTGTCTCGGGCAGTATGGGCAGTAGCTCCGTCATGCTGAAACCACATACCAGGTCTGCTTTCAAGAGCAGGACGTAAAAAATTTTCTATCATAAACCGATACTGCTCTCCATTTACGGTTACAGCACTTCCATCTTCATTCTCGAAGAAGTAAGGCCCAATGACATTTTCAGATGTGATCCCACACCATACTGTACACCTGATGGGGTTTAATTGGCGTTGATGAATGGCTCTTGGATTTTGAGAACCCCAGAACCTATAGTTCTGCTTATTAACAAAGCCATTCAAATGAAAATTGGCTTCATCACTCATAATTTTTAAGTTAAGTTAAGTTGATTTCATTTCTGGCCAACTCTTGAAATTTAACTGCAAAATTTAGACGTTGCCGATGATCTGCGGGTTTTAATTCTTGCACCATTTGCACCTTATATGGGTATAACTGTAAATATTTTTTGAAAATGCGCCGTAGTGACGTACGCGACATTCCTAGCTGAGCAGAACGCCTTCTGGCAGATGTTTCTGGTGCTTCGTTAACACTTTGCTGTACTCGTTCAATATTTTCCGCAGTGCGACTTAAACGTGGTCTACCGGTTCGAAGCAAATCTGTTACGCTGCCATGTTGGTGTTGACGATCAACTAAGCAATGAATCATTGCTTCAGAGGGCGAAATTCTGACGTTAAAATGTCGACGATATGATCTTTGCGTTAAAATAATTGATCTCTGGTTTAAATAATAAAATTCTATTTTTCTGGTTCTCTGTTCAGTTGTGTACCTCTCCATTATAAATTCTCCAAGTGTTGTCTATATAATCTGAAAGAAAAAATAAAAAAAAATTAATAAACGAAAAAGTTATTAAACTTTTACACCCCTTGGTTTCTTTTGTCCCACCCTGTAGCAACTATTGTTATGTGTTTATATTTCATCGGATCTTAACTACGCCCAATTTTTACCCGAGAAACTTTGACTCTAGAAATGGATTCAATGAATACTTCTCTTCATAATAGAGGCTATCCAAAGTTGAGTCGTTGCTGATCATGCTTAAATCCTTAAGCAGTGAACGGTGTTTCTAACATAAAAAACATGTAAAAATCATTAATTTGGAATATACAAGTAGACATCAGTGAACACCTTTTATGTTTGGTTATGTGGTCGAACTCGATTTGAGTCTGTTGGAAAAGAATAATTGCTTTCATTTGGCTTGAATTAATTACATAATGAGGGCAGTGAGCTTAAAGGCGAACTTAGACAATATCTAAAATTATAAAAACTCTGCTTTCTATAACAACCGTATTTCTTCCGTGTTCTACTTTTGGTGACAACTGAAACACCCCGCAGTTGTTGGGTAACTTCAAAAGTGCTACATATAATCTTCAAAATACATATACAAATGTGTTCTTATATAAACAGCAATAAGAAAATGTTCATTTTTTCTCATCAGTGCACAAATATATCAATGTCGTTAGTTGTTAATCGTCGCTGCTAGACTAACATGGCACACAATCGTCACATTAGCATCTTTGTTTCTGTATGAGCAGCTGTTACCTCGGCCTGACTCTACATGCCTCTGCACGCAGCTGTTTGTTTCCACTCTGATTTTTGCTCTACACTTCGTGTTACTCCTAGAAGCTGTGTGCCGATGCATTAAATTAAATATAAGAGAATTTACTGCGAAATTTTATTACACTTAATTCACTCGATGTAAGATATGTTTTGTGTTTAATAATGGCAAATAAACTGGATTTGTGACAAATAAAAACCAAAATCAAAGCAGCAAATCGAGAGAGTCGCCACAACCACTGCTCCGTAGTGAGCTGAGTGCCGGAATAATCAAATGCAAGCGAATGAAAGGGAAATGCATACACACATATGGAATACATTTGCAAAACGTCTGTATGTATTTAACGCAATTTTTTATTTTCTCACATGCAGAAACAGCGGGGGAACCACACAATGCGTTTTTGAAATGAACATGAACAAGTGTGTAAATACTTTATGATTTTTCTTTCGAATGACTCCTGTGTTCTCTTTTTAGGGTAACTTGCTGGTCTTCTTTCAGTCTTCTTTTCAAGTGGATGTTGATATAGATTCGTTGTATATTTTATTATATTGATATGATGATGCTAACACTACTATAGTAAATTTTCACTTAATTAATTAAAACTTCAGCTAAAAATGTAGACTTCACTACTCAAATTATTTAGTGTAACTGAAAGTATAAACATCTAGCATAATAATATATATATTGTATTATACATATATAGTACATACAAATATATATACAGGGTGGCTGATGAAAGCCGCTATCAAAAAAAATTAAATAACTTTTTTTCTATTTAATGAATCTGGTTAATTTTTTTTTTATTTTGCAGATAGACTTTTACATTTAACAAAAATGGATAACTGGGACACTGAAATAAGAATTTGGATTGTCCGCCGCTATCACGCACTGGAGTCCGTACTTTCGGTTCAAAGAGAGTATAGGCGCACGTTTGGCGGCAATCCTCCGAGCAGATGGACCATAATGAGACTTGTAAACAATTTTGCTGAGCATGGGACAGTCAACAGAAGACCTTACCATCGAAACCTTTCAGTTCAAACGGAGGAAACAGTCGCTGCTCTAGCTGCTGCCATACAAAACAATCCACGTGTTTCGACAAAAAGCTTATCTGCTCAAATGGGTGTAAGCAGACAGTCATTACAGTCAATTATGCACAAAGATTTGGAATTATTCCTATATAAAATTCAAATGGCTAACAAACTGAACGCTGAAGATTTGCCGATTCGCTTGGAATTTTGCCAGAAGATGCTTCAAATGGTGGAAGAGGATGGGAACATGTTGAACTGTCTTTTCATGTCTGACAAGGCCCATTTCGATTTAAACGGCAACATAAATAAACAAAATTGTCGAATATTGAGTTCTTCCAACCCACAGATACTCCATGAGACGGAATTGCATCCACTTCGTGTCACAGTGTAGTATGCAGTTTCATCACGCTGCATTGTCCGACCCTACTTCTTCGAAGAAAACGGTCACACCGTTACGGTTACTGGAGACCGTTACTTGCGCATGTTGAGAGAGTTTTTCTATCCAGAATTACTCCGAATGAGAATTTCTTTCAACTCTGTGTGGTTTCAGCAAGATGGTGCAGCTCCTCACATAGCCCAACCTGTTATGACAGAATTGCGACGAAAATTTCCCAATAAGCTGATATCCAGAAACTCCACATTCCGTTGGCCACCCAAGTCGCCTGACCTTACTGCACCTGACTTTTTCTTGTGGGGTTATTGCAAACAGGAGGTCTACAAAGCAAAACCAACAAATTTGAATGAACTAAGGCAAGCCATTCGAGAAACAATTGCGGCTATTCCTGTCTCAACTTTCCAAGCAGTAATGAACAACTTTTTGGTAAGATGCCGCACATGCATTAACGAGCAGGGGGGCATTTAAATTCCATTATTTTTAAAATTAATTAAGCTTTATTTAATAAAATTGAATGAGCTTTAACATGAATAAAAGAAAAATGAATTCCATACACTGAAAAAAAAATTATTTGAGTTTCTTAATGTAGCAAAAATCATCAGCCACCCTGTATCTTAGAAATTAATAATTTGCTTAATAGCTTGAAAGTATTTACACGGAAAACTCCTACGTAAATTGTATTTTTTTATTCTTTCTGAAACAAAGGAGTTCATCTTCCGCAAATGTTTGCTCGTGAAGGCTAAACTAGGTAGAAAATTTGTGAAAACAATTTTTAAGTATACCATATATCAAGGTTGAAAGTTTGAGTTGTTATGAATAGACTTTTGTTTTAAAAATTATTCAATAACATTTGAGTAAGGGGATTTGCAGCCAAATACATTGAAAACAATTTTAAAGAATAAATACTAATTCCCACTAAATATATATGCTAAATATTGTAAATTATTACGTCTATGTACACATCTGTGTCTTAATACCTAAACCTTCCATAAGTTATCTATCTCAAATTAAAACAATTAATAATAATTACAATTTAATTTGACTGAGGTTGAAGATTAGCTCAGTTTAACATTTAAGCGTCGCATTTGGTCCATCTGAAAAGCAGGTTTTCTAATTACATGCCTTTGATACTAGACTACTATTAATTTACGTTAGTATTTCTTACTGATTTTCAAATATAGTTGGATTTTACATGCGCCTAAAAAATTTAATGTATAATATATTCTTATAATATTTTAAAGACATCTTAGGAAGTACGCAATATATTCGGCGTAAAGTAAAAAGTAAAGGCAGAAATCGTGTTATTACATATGTATATAGGGGTCAACACGTTGACTAAAGTATGAACATATTTCCATGCAAATTTATTAAGGTAATTCAAAATTTGACCAATATATTTGGCACAAAGTCCACTAGAATTGTGAAAATCAAATAAGAGGTATGTGGGGGCAAGAAGAAATATTGGCTTGATTTTGCCCATTTTTGGCACAGACAAGCATTGTTGGAAGGAACACATCTCCTATGAATATGTTTAGAATATCTGAGATATTTACCGATATTTTCAATAAAATGGTCTGATTTCGGTGATTTTTACTCGGGCTATGCTACACTAGAAATACAGTATTTGTGCAAAGTTTTGGTCCGTTATCTTCACTGGGGTTGAACTCATATACTATAACGTGAACGAATCAGATGGACTTCAAAATTGTGGTATATGGGAACTAGGCGTGGTTGTGAATACATTTCGCCCAATTTCGAACCATAGATGCTACGGAAATGGATCGAACCGAATTTCGCTGAATTTGGTCGAGTAGTTTCTGAGATATGGTTTTAGACCCATAAGTGGCGGAGACACGCCCGTTTTAAATTTGAATGTAACACCTCTGTGTCATCTTTGCCATGAAATTTAAGGTTTATTGTGCTTTTCCTTACTAAATTAAAGCATTTTTAGTAGATTTCAACATAACATTTGTATGGCAGGTGGGCGTGGTTATAATCCGATTTCCTCCGTTTTAAGATAGTACCTTCAAGAAATTACTTCTGAAAGTTTCGTTAATATACCTTTAGTAGTTTACGAGATATTTGCAAAAATTTAGTAGCGGCGGGACCATGCCCACTTTTCCAAAAAAAAATACATCCAAATATGACCCTTCCTAGTGCGATCCTTTGTACCAAATTTTACTTTCATATCTTTATTTATGGCTTAGTTATAGCTCTTTATAAGTTTTCGGTTATCGCCACTTCGTGGGCGTGGCAGTGCTCCGATTTCACCCATTTTCGAACTTAACCTTCTTATGGTGCCACCAAATACGTGTACCAAGTTTCAAGAAGATATCTCAATTTTTACTCAAGTTACAGCTTGCACGGACGGACAGACAGACATCCGGATTTCAACTCTACTCGTCACCCTGATCACTTTGGTATATATAACCCTATATCTGACTCTAGTTTTAGGACTTACAAACAACCGTTATGTGAACAAAACTATAATACTCTCCTTAGCAACTTTGTTGCGAGAGTATAATAAAAATGTCACCACATCGACTGCCTCAGTCGCTAATGTGATATCATGCGTGCATGCAAATATGCGCATGTATTGTTTTGCATATATCTGCGTTAGTAAAATAAAAATAAAATGCATTTTACGACCTCTTTTAAGTATTCCGTATTCACCTGTGGAATACTGCCGAGAGGAGAGATGCAGTTACATAGTTAAAGTTTAGAAACACTTTGGCTGTCGATTAATTTTCTCCCAACTTTTATTAATTCACATTACATAAAACAAACTAATTTTTATATTTCTTCTCTCTCATTTTCTCTAAGTTCTTTGAACCATATTGTCCTGGACTCGTTGATCTCATATTCTCATGTTAATGTTTTTCACATACACGTGAACTAGTCCCTCCAGTGTTGAGATATCGATCTGAAAGTGCTCATGTCTTGGAACCACCGATATCAGACCACTAAACATAAATGTAGCTGACATACAAACTGACCAATCAAAATAAATTCTTGCTTGACTTCTTTATCTAAGAAGGGTTCGATGCAACCTTCATAGGAATTATAGTTGGAGATTATTTCAAGAAATATAAATAAATGTCTACTAAAAAAATTGTGAAGCAGCAACCATCTTGTCTAACATATCAATACCCAGCATTGTATTTCTCTTCTTTCTATTAAATCCGCTTGACTCGCATATACCTGTATACATACTTATCCAATCTCTGCGTGCGTTTAACTCATTTTTCAGCTCTATGTACATTAAGGTGATTCAAAAAAAAAAAATTCAATTAAATTGGTACTCGCAAAAATAGGTTCCTAGACACCTCTAAGAAAGCCTCTCCAAATATGAGTTTTTAATTGTAACGGGAAGGTCCTCCGCCTAACGGTTTTCTATTTTTTCTTATTATCAGATAGAAAAATTTATATCTCGCTTCCAACTACTTGAAAAAATATCTTGTTAATTAGGTTTTGTAGGAAATTGAATGCTCTAAAATATGGTCTCGTATGATTTTTTCGTAAACCCAACCGTTTAAAAGATATTAACGGTTGAAATTTGACTATTTTTGGAAAAATTCTTTATTTCTTATTAATTTTATAACTCAATGAAAAAAAATTATTATGAATGATGAAACACATAGTTTTGTAGGAAATTTACTGCTCTATAAAAATGGTCTAATATGATTTTTCGATTAAGTTAAGCGTTTACGAGATATTCATCGTCAAACATCAATGCATATTAGGGTGGATCAAAAAAAAAAATTTTTTTTTTTCGTTTGGTACTCTGAAAAATAGGTTCCTAGACACCTCTAAGAAAGCTTCTCCAAAAACCTGGAAGACTCTAAGAAACTCCATAACGGATGCAAATATAATGAACTTCAAAAAATCGAATGCTCATTTCAAAAGGGCGGCCAAGGCAGCCAAGAGAAAGAATTTTGAAACTTTTACCTCGCATATTTCTCCTTCATCAACCTCCAAAAAAATTTGGCATGACATCCAACTTCTAACCAGTATCCCACATCCCCATATAGCAGTTATTCAATCCGAGGGAACAGTTCTATGCGACTCCATAGATATTGGAACAGCTTTTGCACAACATTGGTCCCAATATTAAGTTGACGGCAAATTTTCTGAAGAATACATCCAGGAAAAACGTCGTTGGCTTTCCATGAACTACGCTCCTATAAATCATTCCTTACCGGCAATTCACTTAGACAATATGATAACATACTGTGAACTGGAATCCGCACTCGTACATGCCAAAGGCAAAACACCTGGCATCGATCGTATATCCGATGCTATCAAATCTACCTCGAATTGCCAAACAAAGATTACTATCCCTCTACAACAATATCTTTGCGAAAGGCTACTATCCTCATGCTTGGAAAACTGCTGCAGTCATTCCAATAATCAAACCACATAAGCCGTCCAACTTGGTTTCTTCTTATAGACCTATTTCTTTGCTTTCTTGCCTCAGCAAAACGTTTGAAAAAATTATTGCGAAGCGACTAATTTGGTTCATTACTAAAAATAATCGTATCAAACATAATCAAACTGCTTTTAGAAGCAGACAAAGTACAACTGACTCACTTTTGCAACTGCAACATTTTGTATCCGACTCGATTGCCACAAAAAACCACGCCACAATCTTGGCTACCGACTTCGAGAAAGCCTTTGATCGCGTTGGCGTTCACGCAGTACTGAGCCAACTTGCAGACTGGAAGGTTGGTTCAAAAGCTTTTATGATAATAAAAGCGTTTATGATCCACCGACAGTTGTGAGTTCGTGTTAATACGAGGGCTGTCCGATAAATAACCGACCTAACCATGATGCACGCGACTTTTTCAAATTTTTTTTTTTTATTTTTCTACATAGTCTCCTTGTAACTCCACACACTTCCCCCAGCGATGCTCCCATCTCTGCAACCCTTCCAAATAGTACTTGGCGTCTTTGTCTGCAAAATACGAGTTCACGAAAGAGATTGCCTCCTCATTTGACGAAAATCTCTGGCCGCCGAGCGCAGTTTTAAGTTGAGGAAACAAAAAAAGTCGCTTAGTGCTAGATCCGGTGAATAAGGTGGATGGTCAAGCAGTTTGAACCGCAATTCGTGGATTTTCACCATGGCGACTGTTGAGGTGTGAGATGGTGCGTTGTCTTGGTGGAACAAGACTTTCTTTTTTTGCAAAGGTGGCCGATTTTTCGAAATTTCTTCCTTTAGCTTGTCCAATAATGATGCGTAGTATGCTCCTGTTATAGTTTTTCCTTTTTCAAGATAGTCGATAAAAATAATTCCATGGCTGTCCCAAAAAACACTCGCCATCACTTTCCCAGCCGAATACACAGCTTTAGGTTTTTTTAGGGCTGGTTCCCCCTTTTCAATCCACTGGAAATGTTCATGCGCGCACGTTTGTGGTCTAGCGTAAGCAAACGCGGCACCCAACGCGCGAACAGCTTTCTCATGCCCAAATCTTGGTTTAATATGTGACAAACAGTTTCTTTTGACATCTTCATAATCTCAGCTATTTCCCTAACTTTAATCCGGCGGTCGTCTAGTACCAATTGATGAACTTTAGCGATGTTATCGTTAGTGGTTACAGTTTTTGGACGCCCAGGACGTTCATCATCTTCCAAGCTCCTGCGACCACGTTTAAATTCAGCTGCCCAAAATTTTACGGTAGTAAACGATGGTGAAGAGTCACCATACACAGAGTCCAACTCATTTTGATTTGTGAAGGCGTATTGCTTTTCAAAAATAAAAATTTAATTACAGCTCGATATTCAATTTTTTCCATTTTGGGGAAATCACCGAAATAGACTCACAAAAACGACTGTCAACAGATAATTGCGCAAGATAAATTTCTGAAATTTTGGGCGAGTAGCTATTATAATATGCACAATTTGAAATAGAAACTTTTTTTCAGATGTGCCGTTAGCTTCACGTTGAGGTCGGTTATTCATCGGACAGCCCTCGTAATACTTTTTCCGAGGTAAACCCTCTTAACAACGGTATACCCCAAGGCTCCCCCCTATCCGTAGTACTATTCATTATAGCGTTTGATAAACTCACCGATATCTGCCTAAATATAAAAATATTAAAATAACTATGTATGCCGATGATGCTTTTATTTACACTAATTTGAAAGATCCGCATGCAACTAATGATGTTTTCAAGGAAGTACTTACGAAATTCAAAAAATGGGGTTCACTTTCCGGAGCATCTATCTCAACTTCTAAATGTAAATTATTACATATTTGTAAAAAAAAGAGATGTTCATACCCAAATTTAATTTTTGACAATACTTTAATATCATGTGTAAATAACTTAAAAATATTAGGAATATATTTTGACAATAAGTTTACATTTAAGTATCACTGTATTAACCTTAGAAAATCGCTTTCTAGTAGACTAAGCATAATTAAGTATTTATCTAGCAAACGGTCATTTATACATACAAATACACTTATTAATATTACAAGAGCCATAATACTCTCTAAAATTGACTATGGCCTACCGATTTACGGTTGGTGCTCGAACACTAACATCAAGCATTTGGAGGTTCCATACCACGCCGCGATTCGTCGTAGCTTAAACGCTTTTCCTACATCACCAACTAAATGTATTTTAGGAGAAAGTGGCTTACCGTCAATAAAGGAAAGAGTTTACGAAAAAACGATACAACTTCTTCCAAAAATACTTAATTCTCCAAACACTGGCATTCAGAAATGTATAACGCTTGCAGCAAAACACAAAAGGAACTTTCAACTTAAATCTACCCTCCGCCGCTGTCTTCAGTTTGCAAAAACTTTAAACATTCATATCCCATCTAAATTTTATACAACCAACACTCAACCTGAATGGCCGGGCATTGCTAAATGGATTCAGCTCGTCATGCTGATCATTTATATATTAAGTTGATTAATTTCGAGGTTCCTTACTTTTTTATAGAAAAAACAAAGACACTCCAAATTTAGTGGGGAGTGTTTATTATCATTCGAAAGAACTTACTTTGGCATTTATTTTTTTAAGATTATCTCATTAAATGATGACCATGGCTTCGTCTTAGATTCGTTAATTCCGTTTTTCGATGACTCGTTCGAGCATTTCAAGTAGTAACTGGCGAATTACATGCACGATATTTTGAGACTTGAGATTTTGCACATGCCTACAGGAAAAAGTCCAATACGTTAAAATATCTGCTGACCGAAGTGTTCTCTCAACAATATGCGATGTGCGGAAACTGGGGCGTAATGGTCGCCATTAAAAGTTACGTTCTCACCCGCCTTATTTTTGAAGAAATAAGGACCGATGATTCCGCCGGACTAAGTATCACACCCAATCGTTGTTTTTTTGAGTGAAATGGCATTTCTTGAATCTCTTCAAGTTGCTCTGTTTCGCATATGCGGCGATTTTTCTTGTTTACATACCCACTGAGCCAGAAATGGGTCAATATTTTATAGATATATATTAGGGTGTCCCTTAAATTTCAATTTCGATATATCCTATTGTGATTAGTGATGTTTCAATAGAGACATCTCTACATAATTTAAAAAAATCCATTACCAGTAACACAGTTTTTCAACAAAACTTCTTAGAACTAACCAACGTTTAAAGAAATTTTCACAGATGCGTCCAAATTAACAAACACTGCCTATGCTGTTACCACAGCTTACGGGACAACTATTACTGACGGAATTCTTCCATCATATTCGTTTGTATTTACCGCCGAGGCAATTGGAATATATATGGCATTAAAATATGCTATCTTACAAAAAGGCAAATTCCTTATTTGCTCCGACAGCTTTTCCTGCTTGAACGCCATACGCAACATACGAAATAATTCCATAGTAATATCTAAAATTAGAGATATTTGCATTAAACATAAACGAAAAATAGCGCTTCTGTGGGTGCCAGGTCACGTTGGCATTCCTGGCAACGAATATGCGGACAACGCGGCAAGATTCTTCGAATCTGCCCCCACTTTCCTCAACGAGGTGCAAGACCAAAATGACCTCAGTAAAATGTTAAGCAGACACATATATGAAAAGAAAGTTGCAGACTGGAAGAAATTTAAACACAAATACGCAATTCTAAACAAACTACGTGAAAAGGTACGCTACCCCAACAACATCTCAAGACAGCAAGCAACAAGTTTTACTCGATTAAGGATCGGACACACTCAAATCACTCACCAACATCTTCTTGGCGGCACTCCTATACTATCCTGCCCATTCTGCCCCAGCACATTATCCATGGAACATATATTCAACATCTGTCCAGCACTAGAGATTATTAGGCAAAAACACTTTAATTCTAGTAAATACCAAACATTGTTAAATACTCCATCTTTCGCAAACATTGTTAATATATGCAATTTTCTAAAAGAATGTAATTTTTATAATAAAATATGAACTTTGTAACTTTATAGAATTATATCGGAGGCGATGGCCACAGTAGCTTGTACTCCTTTCTTACTATTAGGTTTAATATTTTGTATATTTTTCCTAATAAAATAATAATAATAATATTATAGTTAAAAGAAAGATCGATTGGAGCGATTATGTAATAACGTCGTAAGCGCTAAAGCGTAAGCGCTAGTTGCAAAAATAAAAAATAAACACAATAAGTTAAATGTACATGCGAATAATTGCATATTTAGTTTTAATTTTTTACAGTTTTTAATAATCGGAAACACATTTTATTTTTAAATAAGAACCAGTTTTTAATTTTAAATTAAAATTTTCCAAAAAACTTAAAATTTTTCATTGAAGAAGGAACAAAAGTTATTTATGTAATCCTAAGACAGAACACAATTCGCTTGCAGCATACAAAATCTCCAGTGCTTTAAAGTTTCTGTATATTCTTTCCCATAAACAGGTGTACACCCAACGCAAATGAGATTTCAATCATAAGCCAAAATGTAAAAGTACGAAAATGTGTGAGGTTACTCATACGCTACGGCAGCCTTTGGTTATGTGAATATCATTGCAGTCTTCTTGCTCTGGTGCTCCCGCTGTTTAATGCCACAATTATCGAAAAGGAACTTTCACTGCCTCCGTACCTATAATCGGTGGCATACTTCTGCACTGACTGCCGAGCTACTGCGTTACAATTTTGCTGAAATCCCGCTAAAGATCTCCCTTGAGGGCGGAAACTGAGCTGAGCACAACGTATCGGCTAATGAAACCATATAAATGCCGCGAACAGAACGCCGTAGGCTATTGCAAAAACAATAACAATACGTGAGTGTTTAGTAGGGAGAAAATGTGGGAAACACAAGCAACAAATGCAACGAGGTTACAACTGCTATGTTGAGGTTAAGCGGCCTACAAAGAATAACATATGTATGTGAACAGAGCCAGGGATTAAAGATTTCGCTACAAAGATAAAGTAACAGCAACATAACAACAAACAGTGATTTATGGGGTTATAGTGAAGTTGATTTGTGCTGCGCGATTGCCTCGTGTAATATTACTCTTGATGGAGCTCCGAGGACAAACACATACCTAAATATATGAAAATTAATGTGTAAATGTTTAAATCTGACTTTGCAAGCGAACAGTTTAATGACGATCAGCACGTCTTGGCTTTTCAGAATCATGTGGCTATAGCATTGGCATCTTAAACCTCAGAAAATATAACGATCCTATGTATGTATGCAAGCAAATATGAATTATGTGTTTACAAATATGTATATATAAAACGCTACAATTTATGTATCCATGAGGAGATAATGAAAAGACATTTGATTGAACTGCAAATCCTCGAAATAATGTGGTGATATAAAACAGTCTGTTAGACGTTTACGCACATGTAATATGCTGCTGAGTTATGTGATTATATATTTATCTGTGTTGAATCCAAATGTCATATACTTTAATACATATGTACACGATAAAAGCTTATATGACCACACAGCCGAAATAGTTGGATATGCGTGCGGCCTCTAAGGATGAGACAGCCGCTGATTAGTTTGACTTACTGGTGCAAGGATATTATGTGCGTAAAGCTTTTATTGTCAGTAAAGCGGTAATGACAGAAACAGTTGGCAGGGATTGAGGGTATCAACTGTCAACGTAAATACAATATTGCACATAGCACAACTCCAATATAAGACAATGGAAATCTACAGATGGTAGAGGACGCAGATAATAGGTAATAGATAATACCTCGTAAACAATGAAATACATATATACATATACTAAAGTAGTGGATCAGACCACGCGTTGCTCTGGTATACATTTCATACTATTATACACATAATAAACTATTCAATACAGTGAACATTTTATTTACGAATAAAGGCGTAAACATTTTTTTTGGTATAAGAATTTAAGGGATTTACTTGCTTAATTTGAATATGATCATGAAAAAAATTTCTTTGGAAAAAATAACGAATTAAGGCTGCTTCCTCAATGTCTGACTAGCAGCCTTTCTATCTAGTTAATAGAGTTGTCCGGTTAATATAATAGAGCTTTCACTGTATTTTTATTTATGAATGGTTTATACTATCCTATCTTCCAAGTTGATTCGAACTGTACACAGTACTCATATGCTAAATTTTACTAAAATCGGTTCAGTCGTTTAGGAGTCCATCGAAGACAAACCAGGTGACACGTAATTTTTATATATAAAGATGACATATAAAAAGATAATTCATACTAGATAAAAAGTATTGAACAAATATAATAAAGGAAGAAAAGGCTAAAATCGGGTGTAACCGAACATTTTATAATCTTGCACTGTGCAAGAATCAAAACCGGGAAATTCTTTCAGGTTCAGGCATACATTTGTGTTAAGAATTGTTCCGAAAGAATTCAACGATTTTCATTCAAATTTGCTATATTATTGATTTATATTTAATGCAATTAATTAAAATCAATTTTTATTTTACTTCATGCCGTTTAAAATTATATGGTATAAACTCGTTCGAAGAAGCTAAATTTAATATATTTAGTTGATGTGGAAAACATAAACTATTTATAAGATGATAATACATTATATTAGAGACTTGAGGTTTTGACCATGTTCGTTCTAATTCAGAGTTAAGCCACACAATTTTTTTCTTCGAAAACAACGAACACATAAAAATCAGAAAAAAGGTAACTTCTGTTTCACCCATATTCATAAATATAAACGAGTTTGTATAGCGACTCTAAATTATAAAGACTAGATCTGAAGAATTTCTTCCGAGATTTCATCTATGCTTTTGGTCGTTAAGATATCTAGTCAAACAAGAAAGTTTTCCATACAAGCACTTAATGCCGATCAATCAGTTTGTGTGGAAGCTGTTAATATAGCATAGAGGAGAGGACGTCTGCAAAGTTTCAGAAGATATCTAAAAAACTAAGGGGCTAGTTTACGTATAGGCAGCCGGGCATTGCTAAATGGATTCAGCTCGTCATGCTGATCATTTATATATTAAGTTGATTAATTTCGAGGTTCCTTACTTTTTTATAGAAAAAACAAAGACACTCCAAATTTAGTGGGGTTCTTTATTTGAAACGTTAGATTGGTTCATGACATTTACTTTTTGAAGATAATTTCATTTAAATGTTGACCGCGGCTGCGTCTTAGGTGGTCCATTCGGAAAGTCCAATTTTGGGCAACTTTTTCGAGCATTTCGGCCGGAATAGCCCGAATTTCTTCGGAAATGTTGTCTTCCAAAGCTGGAATAGTTGCTGGCTTATTTCTGTAGACTTTAGACTTGACGTAGCCCCACAAAAAATAGTCTAAAGGCGTTAAATCGCATGATCTTGGTGGCCAACTTACGGGTCCATTTCTTGAGATGAATTGTTGTCCGAAGTTTTCCCTCAAAATGGCCATAGAATCGCGAGCTGTGTGGCATGTAGCGCCATCTTGTTGAAACCACATGTCAACCAAGTTCAGTTCTTCCATTTTTGGCAACAAAAAGTTTGTTAGCATCGAACGATAGCGATCGCCATTCACCGTAACGTTGCGTCCAACAGCATCTTTGAAAAAATACGATCCAATGATTCCACCAGCGTACAAACCACACCAAACAGTGCATTTTTCGGGATGCATGGGCAGTTCTTGAACGGCTTCTGGTTGCTCTTCACCCCAAATGCGGCAATTTTGCTTATTTACGTAGCCATTCAACCAGAAATGAGCCTCATCGCTGAACAAAACACGCGCGCGAAAAAAATTTCGAACAGAACACAGAATTTGGTAATAAAATTCAATGATTTGCAAGCGTTGCTCGTTAGCAAGTCTATTCATGATGAAATGTCAAAGCATACTGAGCATCTTTCTCTTTGACACCATGTCTGAAATCCCACGTGATCTGTCAAATACTAATGCATGAAAATCCTAACCTCAAAAAAATCACCCGTTATATTAAGTTGATTAATTTCGAGGTTCCTTACTTTTTTATAGAAAAAACAAAGACACTCCAAATTTAGTGGGGAGTGTTTATTATCATTCGAAAGAACTTACTTTGGCATTTATTTTTTTAAGATTATCTCTTTAAATGATGACCATGGCTTCGTCTTAGATTCGTTAATTCCGTTTTTCGATGACTCGTTCGAGCATTTCAAGTAGTAACTGGCGAATTACATGCACGATATTTTGAGACTTGAGATTTTGCACATGCCTACAGGAAAAAGTCCAATACGTTAAAATATCTGCTGACCGAAGTGTTCTCTCAACAATATGCGATGTGCGGAAACTGGGGCGTAACGGTCGCCATTAAAAGTTACGTTCTCACCCGCCTTATTTTTGAAGAAATAAGGACCGATGATTCCGCCGGACTAAGTATCACACCCAATCGTTGTTTTTTTTGAGTGAAATGGCATTTCTTGAATCTCTTCAAGTTGCTTTGTTTCGCATATGCGGCGATTTTTCTTGTTTACATACCCACTGAGCCAGAAATGGGTCAATATTTTATAGATATATATTAGGGTGTCCCTTAAATTTCAATTTCGATATATCCTATTGACCTAATGTAGTCTAGAAATAAATATTAGCCCGATTTATAAACGATAACCCGTGCCGACTTGAGTTTTTAACTTATCCATACAAGTTGCGAGGGTGCAGCGCTGCGACCTGTTACGACCCGAGTTTTAATTGTCATTTCATACTTCATTCCTAACATTATTAGTCTGTTGTTGTTTATTGTGAGAAAATGTCTGTGAAGTTACGAAGTAATAAACAAAATATTTACCTTAGCGGACTGTCGAGCCACCAGGCAAATGGTGCAAAGTTACCATCTAATCTCACCGTTTTATTTTACAATATTCGTGAAGTTAAGCTGACTATTAGTGAAAGTGCCAATCTTGTTATAAAAGAGTGTATTATATTTTGGGGAAAGGCCAGAATTCCTAGGAAGGCATTTCCTATCTGGGTGAAGAAACTTGTTGGTTTGTATAATGTTTGGAGGGAGCTGCAAAAAAACTGTAAGAAAACTCAGGTGACGTTCAAGAACCGTGAAAATAATTTTGTAACAGACCTTGATAACTTATTTGATATTGCACATGATGATGCCTTCAATAGAATGAAGATAGAGGAAGACAAAAAATTTTTAAGGAAACAGAGAGAGCCAGGTCGGCCGAGAACTTGGATGGAATTGCCACAAAATTTGCGGAGAAAGAAGAACGAGTTAGGCAAAGTTTATTGGAAGAAGAGCAAATAAAGGTAAAACAAAGAGATTTAGCGGCTGTTTCATCTACTTTCTCGATAGAAAGCTTGGAATGTCTTGAAAATTCGAATGAAGAACAGATTTAGAAAAGTTCTAAAGTGGCACGCAAAGTTGCATAACTCCCAAACTTATAGCTGTCAGTTTATATTCCCCAAGCGATTGTAGAAGCGCTTGGTCTGAACAGCGATGATTTTCCTATTCCTCCCCCTATATTCCTCGATTCAGCGAATTCGTACTCAGGTGACAAAATCCAGGCCAGAAGCAATAAAAACTGTCCATTGGAATAGAAAACTATTACCTGGATTGGATGTACGAAGTTCAAAAGATTCGAACGCTCGGCAATTATTGCTGCATTTGAGGATAGAGAACAGCTTCTTGTAGTACCAAAATTAAAGAGTTCTTTTGGAAAACATCAAGTTAAAGTTGGACCTCCATGATAAAGTACAGATAATGTGGTTGGTCCTTAAAACTGTTTTTGAAACCAAGGTAAAGTAAATTACAAGTAGCCCAGATATTCGAGCTTTCAAAAAGTAGAGAGATAATTGGAAAAATGTTAACACCGATAACATAGAGCCACCATTGAATTTTTGAACAGAACAAATCTTTTATTAGAGACGATTACCGTGAATTGGTTGAATGCGTTGCGTTGTTAGGAGGAGATACAGAGAATGAACTAAAACTCAGACTCCCGGAGCTTTGCGCGATGGATGGCGATAGTTATCTATTCTATAAAAATATGTTTACTTCGATCGCAATTGAAAATTACTGCAAAGAACAAAAATGCTCTGCAATATGTTTGCTTATTTATCGTCACCTTGTATACTAAACCATGGTTCGAATGCACAGTGGCAATTAAAGCACCTAACCAAGATTTGTGCATTTTGAAAGCTTTAAAAGAATATGAAAAAGTAGACGCGACAATTTCCAAGGCATCCATAAGCAAGCTTGTTCATCATTTATGGTATTTGTGTGAAGAAAAAGTCATAGCTTTGATGAAGAAGTTGATTCCAAAACCAAGACAAAAATGATTAATCATTTAAACAGAGACGAAAGTTCAGATTACGCCAAACGCTATCCACTATCCAAGAAAGAAATTACACAAAATTAGTTTAGTAAGCTTAATATTTTATTGTTTCTTTTTCATAGTTTCGTGGATTAGTTTTTGCTTATTCAAACTGTTTTTCTTTCTTTCAAATAGTACGCTGGCTGATTTTGTGACTCAAAGAAGCAAACAATTTTTAACTCGACTGCAGATCGACGACAGTTTTCTTCGGGAAGATGTATCTTGTTGGGATAAAAATCCTGCTTTTTGAAAGCTAGAAGACAAATAAGTCTTTTGAAAGTCATTTAAATTATTGCAAGATTTTAATGAACTTATCACCGCTGAAGAAGAGCAAAAACAGTTTTTGTTGCCTTGTGTTCAGAACCATTAACATTATTTTATTTTTACTCATATTTACTTCATTTATTGCATTTCAATTAGGTTTGGAACCAAAATGTCAAGCCAAAACACCATTTTTCATTAAACTTTAGAGCTCGGTTGCTTTAGCAAGAAGAGGTGTGTTCCGGTGGCACAAGGCCGTTTTGGAGGGCCGGGTATCTCCTCGCCCAAAAGAAATCAAGCAATCAAGGAAGAATGAGCAAATCCAAGGTACAAACGACGCTCTTTGTATTTTTTGACATCAAAGGCATCGACCACCATGAATTTGTTCCTCGTTTGTCCAACCGTCAACGCCAAGTTTTACGTGGCTCAAGAGACTCAAGACAAGACATCGCAGTCGATTGGAAGTTGCACCACGACAACGCTGCGGCTCACACGGCCTTTGTTGTGAACAGCCACCTAACCAAGGCCAGCACTCCAACGCTTACGCAGTCGCTCTACAGCCAAAATGTGGCCCCTTGGACGTTTTTTTTCCTTGCCTGAAAGGGTCAATGAAAGGCAAGCTATTTGAGACAACCGAGGAGATCTAAGCAGCATGCACCTCGGCTCTCAAGGCTATTC
Organism: Bactrocera dorsalis; assembly: GCF_023373825.1. Lineage (NCBI taxonomy): Eukaryota > Metazoa > Arthropoda > Insecta > Diptera > Tephritidae > Bactrocera > Bactrocera dorsalis. The sequence goes on from NC_064305.1 coordinate 35,612,576, forward strand.
CGAAGAATGCCTTCCTTAACGCCTTCAATGCTTGGAAATCGCGCTAGTAGCGCTGCTTTGACGCCGAAGGAGCCTATTTTGCAAATTTTCGAAAACTTGCAACGATTGGTTCAATAAATTTTTTTAAACCAAAATTCTAATAAACCATCCCAAACATTCAGAAGATCTGATTTTGTTTTTGGAGCGACCTTTCAAAACAAATATTGTTAGCATCACACTTTGTTGCAAAAATTGGTATAATTTTGAATATGGATAATACAGTTCTACTGGTGAATGTGAACAACTTGGTTGGATCCAACGATTGAAAACGCCCCAAATATGGAGGAAGCTTTATGATAAAGCTTGTTAAGTCGTGTGCTATGTTCCACCAAAAATTTTAAGTGATTAGATTACTTTAAATCTCTTCACTAATCAAACTCGTTCTCACTGCCGTTGGACAGATGATAAAACGGATGTTTTTGCCATTCAAGAATTCACATGGCTTAATATTTATTAAAAGAAAACATTATTATATTCATTGCGTTTAATTAATTAGTTTGTTTACATTTTTTTCCCTAAATCAGCTGTAATAATGTAATAGATTTCCAGAGGTGACTAGTAGTCGGGTTACTTGTTGATTCAAATCACCTCTGAAACGAGATTAAAAATAGAGATTTTTTTATGGCGATATCTTGTTAAATTTATAAGATTAGTAGGAAAAACTACTCAACAGCCGAAATCTTGTGACTAAGTGTCGGTCTGAACATGGTATTAAGACACCATTGAGCTTTCATCATTGTCTACAAAAAGCCAAAATTTTTAGGACAGTAGGAAACACTTAATGATCCTATTTAAAAATTGGCAAAGTTTTTTGGCAGAACTCCTATCCTGTGAAGAGAAACGGCCGCAGAATGAGCATAAATGGCGTAAAGAATGAAAATGTGCAATAAATGAATAATAAAATTTTATATAACGAAAAGATGTTTTTATATTTTAGTAGGATTTTAAAAAACTACTAGATGCTGGAACGACCATGTTTTATGTTGTTGTGCATGGACAGTTCTTTTTTTTAGTTATGGTCTTAATAGGTTTTCGGTTTATCCGTTTATCCATAAAGTCAGATCACTATATATCATATTGTTGCCATTCAAACTGAACGATCGAATAGAAATGAAAACTTTTTCATTTGACGATATATCTTCACGAAATTTGATATGGGTCATACGGGAATGAGTTACAGTCTACACATATTGTTATTACACAATGTAGTTTCTAACAAACTTTACCACTGGTGGGGGGCAACGAAAGACTTTCACTGAATGAAAATTTATTCATTCTGATTTTTATACTCTTGCCACCAGTTGCTGCAGAGTATTATAGTTTTGTTCACCTAATTTTTGTACGTATCATCTAAAACTAAGCAAGATAGATATGGGGTGATATTCTTGTATATGTATATACATAAATGATCAGGATAATGATTAAAGGTGAAATCCGGTTGACTGTCTGTCTGTCCGTCCGTCCATCCACGTAAATTGTAACTTGAGTAAAAATTGAGATATCTCCATGAAACTTGGTAAGTGGGTTCCTTATTACAAAAAAATTTCGGTAGGCGTAATCCGACTACTAGGACGCCACACAAACCGTTATTATCCGAAAACGCATAAAGTGGCATAACTAAGATCTAAATTAAGATATAAAGCTCTTACAGAGGTTCACAGTGGCAAATTGCCTCTCTGACAAAAACTTTTTGTTTTGAATAAGTGGGCGTGGCACGGCCCCTTCCTGGTGACTTTGTACTAAAACTTGGCCTAGAAATAATGTAATATCGGAAGAAAATCTAACGATCGGGATCAAGGGCTTGTATGGAAAACTTTCGCATTTGACGTGGTATCTTCACAAAATTTGACATGGATTACTGCTTAAAGTGATTATATAATCTCAAAAAAAAAATTGAATGAATGATCGAAGTCAGTCTAAAGGATAATTCTCTTTATTAAATAACCTTAATGTTTCTAGCAAACAACCTGGCTAAAAAGAACTAGTAAAATGTTTTCCGTTGGATGAAAACCACTGGCCGGTTACGTCTTTAGATTTACTTAAACACATAGTTACTAAAAGAAATGCACCCGGGAAGGGTATATTAGCGCAGCCGAATTTTTTGCTTGTTGCTTACAAAATTTGATCATTTAAAAATTTTCATACTTTTTATGCAATGTCATACGATATCCATATCACGAGATGTTCAACTGATGTGATTAAAAAACATTTGATGAAAAGTCATATGGTAACTTGAACTTCTTATGAAAACATAAAAAGTTTTATAGATTTTGTAAGATATTGAATGCTCTTCAGAAATATCTCTGACAATTTGTATGCTTTAATGTGTTCTCATCGGTCACGAAATGACACAGAAGCTCTTTCCAATTGTGCTCAAACACCGTCGAAACCAGGAGGCTTACTCTGTAAAGCGATGCGAAAGACAATTCGAAAGCCCAATGCGATGCGATAGGCAATTGATACTCTGTATTGCTTACGCACCACTAACATTGTTGTTCACCTTTGCTTTTTTTTCTTTTTATGTAATAGTTGGCATTACTTCCAAAAATGTCAAGGTATAAACGAGCAAAATAAAGAAAATAATAATAATTTGTTCGTTAAAACTGTGTTGAATAATTTAAAAATGAATTCTGTGGCATTGTGGAATCATTATTATTCTCAGGAAAGAATTGATAGAAGAATTATTCGAGATGATTCGGACATTATGTCTCTAAGCGATAAAAGGTTAGTAAAAAATTGCGGTTTTAAAATGTACTTAACATCTACACATTTTGTGTTTTTAGCTTCATGCAAAATTTCCGCCTCAATAAGCACGCATTTTTATATGTTTTGGACAACATACAATAAGACCCCAATTAAAAGTCAGTCAAAGGACCACATCAATTCCAGAAATAGTAAAACTGTCAAAAACCTTGAAGTTCCTCGCACAGGGCGGGTATCAACACTCGGTCGGCCAAGATAGGCATTCAGGGCTAGCCCAACAATCGGTTTCCCGATGCATCTTGGAAATGTGCAATGCCATCGAGAAAACTCTGTGCCCAAAGCATATCGTGTTTCCCTTGACCATTGAGGAAAAACTTGAGCAAATAGAACCTTTTACTTACATCAAGTTGATACGACCATCACGGATTGAACCCTTATTTTTTAATCGTAAACTAAAACACAGCATAAATGCAATGGTGGTAAGAACATTCATAAATACAATAATATACACGTTCATATATTGATTCCCATGCAATAACCTAAAACTTTTTTTGGATATGTGATCACAAAATGTATATAAGGGCAGTAAATGGTAGATTTGGAGGCGCGTCGCATGACTCCCACGTATGGAACCTCTCAGGAGAACTTGAAAGTTTGAGGACGAACTACGAAAATGGAAATAGAAGCGAACGAGTTCTTGGTGAGTATATATAACTGTAATAATAACTTAAGGCAGCTAAATCGCCATAAAATAAAATTGTTATATATTATTACATTATATTGAAGTTTTAAAAGAAATTATCAACATCTCTCAGCAACACTTATGTATATGATTTTGTTATTATTATTATAGGATATTCTCTTGAACCTTGGCTACTAACACCATATAGGAATGCGCCAGAACGTTCTGATGAACTCTATTTCAACCAACAGTTTACAAAAGGCCGATCACTAATTGAACGCGTGTTTGGTGTATTGAAAGGGAGATTTCGATGCTTGTTATCTGCAAGAGAGCTACATTACGCGCCTGAAAAAGTCGTTAAAAGTTTGAAAGTATGCTGCGCTCTACACAATATATACATTTTGTACAAGGTAGAAGTACCAATTAATATTACACTTGAGCCAGAAAAATTTTCCACCACTAATATAGATTTACCTAATAGTGGCAATTTTATTACTATTGCTAGAAACATTAGGGACGATATTAAAACAAATATGCTAAATGCTCGTAACTTAACTTAATTAAAACGAACTATTTGCAAATTAATAAATCCAGTCTTTTATTTCATTGTAATAAGGAAAATTAAATTTAAATAATTACAGATTAAATTTGTAGTTTTTAATTCTACTTCTCGCAGTTATATAGTTATTTAACTTACATTTTCCAGTTTCTCAATTTTTGTTCATCAATTTTTTGTTTATATTAGAAATGTTTCCTTTTCAAAGGTTAGCCTCCGTTTTTCTAATTTATTTCTTTTTTCTTCAATGTTTTAAAAATGTTTTTTATATTAAAATTTATATCGTTTAACACTTTAACCGAATTATTGTGGAATATAATTTGGTTTTCGACTTGTTGTTCAAGCAGAGTCTGCTGCTTTTTGCGCGGTGGGTACGTCACATTTGAACATTGTGGTAGTTCATTTTCTTGTGTATTAAGAGGAGTCTGCTGTTTTTTGTGAGGTGTACATGCCACTTTGGAACATTGTGGTAGTTCACTGTTTTGTGTATTTGGTTCGGTAGGGTCTGCATTTACCTCCGACATGCTGCTTGTAGCTGCACCGAATGACAAGGTACCACTCATTCCATTTATTGATTCCTCTATTGACAAAAACTCACTCACTTGATGCTCTAACTGTTATAAGGGTATGAAAAGTGAGGGACCACCTCCAGTTCCCGAAATAATATTTTTGTTTCGTCGCATTTTTGCCTTTAAGTGAATCTTATAGTCTGCCCAAACCTTTAATTGATTACATTTAATAACATTTATAATTTTCTGGGCAATTATTGGAATTACCTTTTTCCACCCCGCAATGTCGCGCAATGGTGGCCCAGCTGCGTTTAAATGGGAAACTAAATTTTTCCATAAACTATTGGAGATACTTTTGGCGTCTGGTGTTTTTAGTGATCCTTTCGATAAATCGGGATGCGCCTTCATGAAATCCACGAGAATTTCAAATTGCTTTGGTTGAGTTTGTTGTTTTATTTTCGGTTCTTCCCTGTAAATTTGTGCAAAATAGTTCATATGCACGGCAAAAGTAGCAATTAAAACAACTAATTTATATTTGAAACTTACATTTTCAAGCAATGCGACTTCTTTATACTTGTAGCACAAAAATTACGAATATAACGCATGTTTGACAATTGCTTTAGCAAAGCGGAGTACCGCCAATGCAAAAGCGAAAAACTGAATGCGAAAGGGAAAAACTAAATTCGAAAATTTCAAAATTTACTGCGATTGTCGAATTACAGAGTACCAAAATTGAAGATGTGAACATTTTCATATTCGTATCGCATTACAGAGTAACCCCCCAGGTGATTTCGCGGCTGTCCGGAGTGACTAATCACGACACATATCACATTGACTGCTAACTTCTTTGGAGATCGCGCTTCTTTAGGGGGGAGCCTGCTTTAGAGGCTTCAACAAATCGTATTTTATTTTGAATATATTTTTGGGAAGGAAAGAAATAATTGATTAAATCGAAATTTCTAATGTTTATAGTTATATATTTAATCATCATTCACAAATTTTTTGGGTACGTAATCTTTGATATTCTGCCCTTGGGAAGCAATTGCCCAATGCATCTCGCATGTGCGTTTGACGGACGACGGGCAGGATACCGGGCGCAATTTCTATGGGAAACAAAAAATTCAAAGAGTTTCATGTCTGTTAATAACTTGTCTTCTAGTTAAACTAAGCTAATTCCGAAAAAAATGAAAAATTCTACAATTTTTTAAAAATGGAAAAAATTGGTTTTCGTCAAAATAAAAATTACTTTATGTTGTTTAAAAATATGTTCAAACTTGACTTTTCTTATTTATTAACAACAATTCATGTAAGAAGAAACCCGCTTCAGTACCCTTATAAAACTATTGAGGTAAGAAACTACAGACTTTTAGCGGCTTGGTGCTAGAATCATAAATCCAACAACGACTGTCGCTAAAATATTTTTAAAAGACAATGTTAAATCACGAATCAATTTGATTGGGAGATAATTTTGCGATAAATTGGAGTCTTCTATAAAATTGGGGGAAACCCAGAAAATTAAAAAAATTATATTGCTGCAAGAATATGAATAAATATGCTTGGAGTAGAGCACAGCAGTATTTCGACACAGACAAAAATGTTCAAGAGAGCTTGAACTTTGGCTATTCTATTAATTAAATATATGACACCTATACAAGGCTAGCAAATTCGGCCTCAACAAATGATAACTCTTTGCTGTCAGCAAATTTAGATAACACAAAACGTCAAATAATTTATTTTTTACTTGTACACTCTTCTATGAAGACTATGAAGTCTATGAGTTTATGCTCACTTTCCGATTTGGAAAAACAAAAAAATGGTAACCTGACTTTACCCACAGTCCATACAAATATTTTACGAATGCACTTTTTCACACTAAAAAAAATTGGCTTTCTTTGCCGGCATACTTCTTAAGCGTTCATACGCTTCCATTCACTAGCAACACAAAGCGGCAGTAGTGGTAGAGCATAAAACAAATAAAAAAGAAAGAAAATTGAAAAGAAATATGAATTAAGAAATGAAACAAAAGCAACAGCAGCTGTTGGATGGTTGAAGCTGGCAGAAGTCAAAAAAGCAAATTTACTTGTGCCTGCACCACGTTGCCACGCTCCATAATGAAATTGCTTCTTCTTCTCCTTCATCATCGTTTCAGCGTTTTTGTCCATTCACCAAGAAAATGGCTGTGCAAAACAAATATGGACCGCATTTAGCGTATATGCGGTTGAGATGGCAAGAGAAGACAACAAACATGGAAATGAAGAGCAAAACAAAAAATGAGCGCCAACGAACAAAGCACAGAAAAAAGGATTTTCATTAAAGGAAAAAAGCCTTAGAAAAAAATAGCAAAACCAATCACGAAATATGAGTCACACCAACAGCTGCAGATTCCATGGCTTCCCAGCAGCTGTGTTTGCGGCATGCGGCAAGCCTAGTATTTGACCGAAAGAGCAGCAGGCATTTGGTCAACTTTGGCTTCTTGTTTGAATACATACAGGTAAGAAACGAGCAGACAAAAATTTAAAAAATCTGCATTACCATGCTGCGGCATTGTTTGCGGACGAAATCAAGATTTCTCGAATCGTTAATTTTCAATTTTTTTATGAATACAGCTAAAAGCGTGCGAGTAAATATAAATAATAAATATGAAGAATTTAATTGAAAAAAAAAATAAATTATAAACCACAAAAATATGTCCTTTTTTCAATAAAAGCACTGAAGGAATGACATTGAAATTATAAATATGCTTTCGTCTGCTGTGGTTTTTGATAGGTACAACATCAGTGCATTTGTATGTTTTTTAGAACTTTGATCACTTCTTTCACATTTATTTCGTTTTGTTGCTAGTAGTTTCAGTTGAATTACTTTGTTTGCGAGCTAAATAAATTGCTATGTGCTAATTACAAGTTTTAGAACACCCAATCTAAACAATATAGGACTTCAACTAAAGGCTGTTTTATAATATAACTAGCTGACCCCGCAGCCGTTGTCCTGCGTGAAATTATGTGTGTTTGAAATGAAAAGACAAAAAATCATATTGATAATCATTTATTTGCGATTTTTGTACTTTTTTCCCAATGTAACGCAGCTTGATAAACAACATTTTTTGGTTTCTGATCCGGTGCGTAAATGTACAGAGAAGATGGTTTTCCAACTCGTGAATACGCCACGTATATCTGGCCGTGTGAAAAACATAACATTTCCAAATTTATGCCACGACTATGTGACTATCCTGTTGATCGTCATCTCAAATTCAATTTTCACTGGAAACAGAATACCTTTGAACTGAAATGGCAATTGTCACAATCAGATTGCGAAACATCATAACGGCAGGTCCAACTTTGAGACGCAAATGATGCGGTGGCATACCAAGCCTCTCCAAAGACTTTAGAAATTACACTGGATAATTCGCGGTGTCGCCTTCATTGTCAAGATGATCGATCGATTTGTATGAGCGCAGGTCTCCTGGAATTTGACTTTGAATCTTTCATTCTAGGACAACAATTATTATTTTTTTTATTTTTGGCAGCTAACTTTGCACGTGCCCTTAAGAAATCGTAGTTTCGATAATCTGGCCAATGTCCAAACATTCGTGATGAGTTCATCTTTCGTGAATTGATAAACGGTAGATGGAATTGATATTAAACCACCGGAAGTATCAACCGACTTTCTGCCTAATTTTTCTTGAACGACGCATTTCGAATGTCATCGTAAACGTATCACTGACGAAAGTTGAGCAAAAACACATAAATGTTAATTTTGTTGCTGGCGGTGTTTCCACTGGCTGTACTGTATTCCCTGGGTTGAAATACACTCTTTGGCCATTCTCCAAATTAACTGCGATACACACAACAGTCGGAAAACTTTCATGAATTGCAAAATATCCTACAAAGCGCTTTATTGCAGTTCACGTCTCGACCGTATCGTTCAAGACCAATAACCGCCATGTTGGTTCCTTTGGTGACGTACTTACAACCGTATTTTATCGATTACACCATCTTGTAATACTCAACATTGATATGAGTTTTGAATGTGAATTAGACAAAAATGGTGAATATAGTACGATAAATTTGTTTTCAACTTTGATATTCACTCTTCTAAATTGAATACTGAATGTTCTGCCATTGTCGTCTGGAGAGCGACGCTGACAGAGTGGATATCCATCATTTCTAGTTTGTGTTTCGGAAAGAAAAGCACGTGGATAGTGTTTCGTGCATTTATTGTCAGACATACAAATCGAAGTGGGATTGTAGTGCCCGCAAGGTCCATGAACCTTTTTGGTTTTTATCACTTCGTAAAATACTGGATCTTTCTTTGCATCAGGAATTTCCGTATGATTCAATGATTTCATCAATTTGATCTCGTGTAACCACCATCCAAAGAAGAATGTGTGCGTGCGGCCAACCTTTTTTTCACTCAACAGAGTACATCTAGCATCCAACAGGACCATATAAAGCATTGTTCACTTAAAATCTGTACGGACTCTAGGGACCGCACTGAAATATAAACTGAATATTCAAATCTGTTGGCGATTATCTTTTTGTTTTATTTCTGATAGCAAAACTGATAAAATTGGTTTCGATGACACGAAAACCGATACAAATTCTGTTTCGAACATCAAACCAATAATATGTGAATTCATGATACCTTTTTTTGATCGGTTTCAATTCCGATTCCGACAACTATCAGATTCCACAACACCCCCGAATTACATGGAATTCAGTACGGTAATAACGACATGAATTGAAAATACATACATACATACGTCCGAAATTTAATGATGCGAGAGATTCGTACATATGTACTTACATACATGTGTACGTACCGAGTTCTTTCACCATACGATCTAACTGAACACGAATGAGGTGGGGTGAGATTCCCACATAACTTCTAATGTTTCATTCGGTTGACAGCGAACAAACACACAAACAGTGTTTTTTGGAAAAAGTGCTGCTCTGGTTTAAACAATTTTGGTTAAATAAGAAAGGAATCAACTATTTTTTTTTGATACAGAACGAAAGTAAATATTTCCAAGTTTAACTTCAAGTATTTTTCATTTTAATCGGTGGATTCTTTTATGATGTATGGCTGTGTAAACAAAAAATGTATGGTTTTTTACATTTTGTCCGAGTGCCACGCCCCCTTTACATATTTCTTCACATTATAATGACATAAACCTTCCTCTTCAAACAATATATCTATTAAAAAAAACCGCATCAAAATCAGTTGCTTAGTTTTCATGATATAAACATTTAAGGGGACATAAGGACAGAAAAAGTGACTTTGTTTTATAATATGTAGTGATAATATTATTCATTTGTTTAAAAGATAGCTGTTTTCTAGTCGGTTAGAGATCAGAATACTTTATCTCATTTCCATAACAAAAATAAGTAACTCAGAGTAAGTGGGTTCTAATAATAATGGTGATATTATTATATGACATCAATTCTGGCTGCCTAAACAAAAGCTAATGTTACCACTTAGATAAATAAATAATTGGGTATTCGTCAAATATAAAACTGAATTTGTTTTCTTCTCCTTTATTGGCGTAGACACCGGATATTCCAAGCGAAGCCAGGTCCTTCTCCACTTGGTCCTTCCAACGGAGTGGAGGTCTTCCTCTTTCTCTGCTTCCCCCGACGGGTACTGCGTCGAATACTTTCAGAGCTGGAGGGTTTTCGTCCATCCGGGCAACATGACCTAGACAGCATAGCCGCTGTCTTTTAATTCGCTGAACTATATCAATGTCGTCGAATATCTCGTACAGCTCATCGTTCCATCGAATGCGATATTCGCCGTGGCCAACGCGCAAAGGACCATAAATCTTTCGCAGAACATTTCTCTCGAAAACTGGTAACGTCGACTTATCGCGGCACAAAGGCAGCACCTTTTCGTGTTGTTGAAAGCAGCTTTGAAATCAACAAAGAGGTGGTGTGTGTCGATTCTCCTTTGACGGGACTTTTCCAAGATTTAACGAATGGTGAATATCTGGTCGGTTGGTGATTTGCCAAGACTAAAGCCACACTGATAAGGTCCAATCAGTTTGTCGACGGTGGGCTTTAATCTTCCACACAATAAGCTCGATAGGATGCGATATTGAGGAGGCATATCCCACGGTAGTTGGCGCAGACTGTAGGGTCTCCTTTTTTATGAATTGGGCACACACTTAAATTCCAATCGCTGGGCATGCTTTCGTCCGACCATATTTTACAAAGAAGCTGATGCATGCTCCTTATCAGTTCTTCGCCACCGTGTTTGAATAGCTGGGCCGGCCCCCGCTGCTTCATGATCAGACAATCAAACACCTACTCTATCGTCATTGATTGAGGAATCGGGTTCGCCTTCTCCTGGCGTTATACGTTCACTGCCATTATGCAGGAGGGGAAGTGTTCCCTCCATAATTTAAGTAGGCTCGGTCACTAGATCGCCTTTGGGGGTTCTACAAGGGTTTGGTCTGGTCTTGAAGCCTTCTGTTAGCCGCCGAATTTTTTCGTAGAATTTTCGAGCATTACCCCTGTCGGCCAGCTTATCAAGCTCTTCATATTCACGCATTTCGCCCTCATTCTTTTTCTGTCTGCAAATGTGTCTCGCTTCCCTCTCCAACTCTGGGTAGCTATCCCATCCCGCACGTGTTGTGGTCGATCGTAACTTTGCGAGGTAGGCAGTCTGTTTTCTCTTCGCTGCGACACGGAACTCCTCGTCGTACCAGCTGTTCGTATGCATTTTCCGGAATCTTTCCGAACCTTCCTTGTGTTTGTTGACACGCGTTTTTTGCTGCACAAAAGCGGGTGCGAATCTTGGCTGCTAAAAGATAGTGGTCCGAGTCGATGTTAGGACCTCGGAGCGTACGCACGTCTAGAACACTGTAAACGTGCCTTCCGTCTATCACAACATGATCGATCTGGTTGGTGGCTTTTCGATCCGGAGACAGTCAGGTAGCTTGATGTATTGGATTGTCAAAAAGTCTTGCTGTAATTTTATTGAATCAATTCGTGTGGCACCCATACATCGAGTCTTAGTGACTCCAAGCTTCTTCAAATGGTTTATAACAGCTTTATGACTACTATGCCGGTCTCTTTCGACCAATTCAGCGATTTTATCGTAATTTTCGACGACAGGCCTTCCGGAGCGTGGCGCATCCTCGACCACCTCTACACCAGAACGAAAACGTTGAAACCATCGTTGTGAGGTGGAAATGGAAACTGTATCGGGTCCATAAACTGCACAAATGTTATTGGCGGCTTGAGATCCATTTTTGCCTTTATCGTAGTAGTACTGAAAAATATGCCGTATTTTCTCTTTATTTTGCTCAGTGTTTGCGACGCATAACTCACGAACGACTTAAAAAAAACGACAATCAATCAACAACGTGTTAGCGCGTGAAATGAGCTTTCCAAAAAGGTATAGCGTGACCCGATGCGATGAATAGAATGAGAACTACGCGCTTTCAGCGCCAACTAGCGAAAATACCGCAAGACTTTTTTGACAACCAAATATTTTTTTGTGTTGGAATCTAGTGCTACAGATAACGATATTTCGGGCCCCGGAGAAGTCGATCAGTCTCAACAAATTTTTTGTAAAATATGATAAATGTAAATTAGTATACATTTCCCATTTTAAGTTATAAATCAAGGCTTCTTAGTGTTTAAATGAGTTAAGCATCTACCCCTCTACCCGGTAAAACTGGCCCATCCTAATGAAACAGCGCAAGCCACCACAGGATGCCACTACAATATAACACACCACACTCGCACCAACCCAACCAACAAAGCAATGGACAACGGGGAAGCTGACATAATTCGATATCAATATTCGCTGACACACTGCGCTCCGTTGTCATCACCCGGCCCAATTCGTTCTACACAAGGCGCCCAGCCACAATCGTTTTACACATTTGTTCGATACTGCGCCGCGTCGACACCTTTCCACACGATTTCGTTCCTCACATTTCGACCATCAACATTCGATTCGATACATCTTGATCCGCGAAACACTACCTTTGGCTCCGAGCCGCCCGCGATCCAAACCATTGGAGAGTAATTTGATTCGATCACAATTTTATATGTATAATATCGCACAGAACCATTTGTTAAACAAATAATTATTATAAATATATTGTGCTTTTCATAAAAACACTGTGTTTTTCTTTTTAAACCCTCGCGGGGTGTGAGTGCAAATTGAAACGTTTAATACACTGTTTGTATTCCCCAATAAATTGGGTCAACACTTATTCACTTAGGTTTATGTGGTTACCTTCTTTCTTAAAGGTGTTATAAAAACATATTCGTGGTTTGATATGACTGCTATGAATTCCTGTACAAATGCAAGTGAGTATACTCATACGTAAATCAAATGCATCTTTAGCAAATATAAAAGCATCTGAAGTTTCTTCTTAAAACTGCAGTGATTTTTGTTTACCAGAAATCATATACAAATTTTCAACATTTGTATACGTATATACCACACATCACACTTGCTTTTGCTGCATATGTACCCTGCTTGCATAAATTTAGGTATGTGACTGACAGCATATCAAAATTTGCTTCGTTGAAACGTCAGAAAAATAAACTGTACCTTTCTACATAAATAAGCAATTCCACTACAACTTACGCAGAGTACGTGCGTCCACAACATATTTATATTCGAAACTCGAGCAGTGTTTGCCAAAACAAATGCAAAGTTTGCACCATAACAATTGCATGTAAGTCTGCGCTTCTGCAGCTTGGTTTTAGCAAATAAACAGTGCTTGCTAAAATATGATATACGAAGTATGTGGGAAATGGACGACGGCAGCTCTGAAACTGGAAAAGAAAATTCAAATTGTATACAAAACAAGTAAGGAAGTGCTAAGTTCAGGTGCAACAGAACATTTTACCAATTTTTATGGGTTTTTAACAATTTTTGATCAAAAGGTGGCGCACACTAAAAACATAGTTCGGGAAAAATTTTATATCGTTATATGGCTTCTTGATTTGTGTACTGGAAACTGAATGAATTAAGAGGAATTTAAAATTGTGCTACATGGGAAGTAGGCGCAGTTGTTTTCCATTACATTTCATATTTCATAGCATAACATAAGAATGCAAGAAATCGAAAGCGGTTGGTCGGATCCCGAGATCTGGGTCAAGTCTATCATTCAATTTTAACACCAATTCCCAAAAAGTCTTTCTTATACCATCTCGGCGGTATAATTTAATGCCTCTGGCGTATTAAGTTATTGATTTATAACGTTTTAGTAGTTTTCAGGAATACCGTTATGAGGGGAGAGAAAGGGGTTATTCCCCGATTTTATCCAAGTTCCTACCCGATTTGTACTCAGAAAATTTGGTTATTGTAGCTTTAGTGGTTTAGGAGATATGTACATTAAACTTGTTAATTGGTGAGGCCACGCCCACAAATGCCTCTTACTGCTGCGATTCTCAGCACCAAATTACAGCTTTTTATACTATCGGAGCAAAGTTGCTAAAGAGAGTATTATAGTTTTGTTCACAAACGGTTGTTTGTAAGTCCTAAAACTAAAAGAGTCAGATATAGGGTTATATATACCAAAGTGATCAGGGTAACGAGCAGAGTTGAAATTCGGATGTCTGTCTGTTCGTCCGTCCGTCTGTCCTTCCGTGCAAGCTGTAACTTGAGTACAAATTGAGATTTCATGATGAAACTTGGTACATGTATTTCTTGGCTCCATAAGAAGGTTAAATTCGAAGATGGGCAAAATCGCAGTGGGCCGCCCACAAAATGGCGAAAACGGAAAACCTATAAACCTGAAATTTGGCACAAAGGATCGCATTAGGAAATGGAATATTTGGACGTAATTTTTTTGGAAAGTGGGCGTGGCCCCGCCCCCTACTATGTTTTTTGTACATATCTAGGAAACTACTATAGCTATGTCAACCAAACTCTACAGAGTCGTTTTCTTCAGGCATTTCCATATACAGTTCAAAAATGGAAGAAATCGGATAATAACCACGCCCACCTCCCATACAAAGGTTATGTTGAAAATCACTAAAAGTGCATTAACCGACTAACAAAAAACATCAGAAACACTAAATTTTACGGAAGAAATAGCGGAAGGAAGCTGCACCCAGGCTTTTTTTAAAAATTGAAAATGGGCGTGGCGTCGCCCACTTATGGACCATATCTCAGGAACTTCTAATCTAATTAATTTTGAAGCAAAATAAAAAAAAATGTAAATGACGGATAATGAAATCTCGATTATCACTTTATAATGCGAGAATATAAAATGTTCAGTGACACCCGAACTTAGCCCTTCCTTACTTGTTATTATTAATTACGTGCATAATATACTTATATGTTTTCGGTTAATGACCATTTCTCAACATGACTGTGGTCCGATTATGCTTATCTACGAACTCGAAACTACTCCTATCTACTCCAGTGTAACAAGTTTCATCGAGATATCTCAATTTTTACTCAAGTTACGGCTTGCATGGACGGACGCATGGACAGACAGACAGTCAACCGGATTTCAATTTTTCTCGACATCCTGATAATTTATATATACTAATATGATCAAGTTGAGAGGTGAAATTTGTCCATTTAATTTCCCCCTCCCGCTGCAATACACTTATGCTAACGTAAAAATAGAAGAATTCTCTTTTAGAGCCTCACAAGACGACGCGTATCTCAAATACTAATGAATATTTTGACGTGAAACTTAGCATCCATGTCACTAACAATACTACCAACTTATAGGAAAAATTCACCTATACGAAAAACAGGCGAAGTATAAATTAAAAATTCACCTTTCAATTTGATCACAGTACTACTGTACGTATCGCCAATTTTGTGTTTTTTCAAAAATTAATTATTTATTCATGAATATCTATTTTGTCCCCTTCAAAGTAATCCCCATGAGATATTATACACTTGTGCCAATGGTTTTTCCAATCTTCAAAGCACTTCAAAAAATCTTTTTTTTTTATCTTCTTCATCCCCTCCTTCGATGCCGTCTTTATCTTGTCAAGAGAAGCGTAACGTCGTCCTTTCATGGGCCTCTTCAGTTTAGGGAACAAGAAAAAGTCACAGGGGGCCAGATCTGGGGAATACGGTGGTTGCGGCATCATTAGTGTGTTGTTTTTGGCCAAAAAGTCGCGCACAAGCAACAATGTGTGAGCAGGGGCATTATCGTGGTGCAAAAGCCAATTTTTGTTCTTCCACAAATCCGGGCGTTTCTGGCGGATTGCTTCCCGCAAATTGCGCATAACTTGCAGGTAATATTCCTTATTGACCGTTCTTCCCTGTGGCAAGAACTCATGATGCACCACGCCCCTGCAATCGAAGTAAACTGTCAGTTACGATTCGCGATACTTTTTGAACACACCTCGTATATATACATATATCGCTATGTATCTCGCCTATTTTTAGGTGATACGCACAACCGTTAGGTGACCAAACTATTATGCTCTGTAGCAACTGATTGCAAGAGTATAAAAAGTAAAAAACATGAAAGGAAAAGAAATATTTTCAAGCTCACATATAGCCTCGTATATCAATGACCGTTACTTTGGAAGTATTCGAATCGATAGTGTATACTTTTGATAATCACACTTACTTTCTATCATATTTCTTTTAAATACATATAGATATATGGAAATCATCAAATCTGGCTTATGGTAATCACGAAACAACTGGTTCTAATCATAAATTAATTCTCTACACATTCCATTAAAATAAGTAATTAGTAAAACTCTAGGTTCCGCCTTCAGGCGCCCAGTGTTCAAAAATGTACACTGATCCATTTACAGTTCTCATATAACCTCCCTAGTACGCTCTGAAGATGCCTATCATGCGAGGATGACAATTAATGAGACTGATTCCATAAAAACCGTATATTTGAAAATTATTCTACAACTCTGCCATCCCTTTCAAAGCAGTCCCCTTGGGCAGCTATACAACGATTCCAGCGCGTTTTCCATGCTTCGTAACATTTCTGGAACGCGAGTACCCTCGTCACGGCCGCCTGGTTGTCCGTAATCGACTCAAAATGGGTTCCTTTGACCACCGATTTTGTTTTAGGAAACAAAAAAAGTAAGGCGGCTGTTGCAACACGGCGATCCCTTTAGTGACCAAATACTGGGACACGCTGAGGGCGGTGTGGAACGGCGCGTTGTCATGATGAATGATCCAATTACGAGCGATGTCTGGGCGCACCCTGTTGACTCGTTTTCGAAATCTTTCGAGTACTTGGCAATAGTAGACTTGATTCACAATTTTCCCCGGTGGAACGAATTCTTTGTGGACGATTCCACGGGTATCAAAAAAGGCAATAATCATCGTTTTCACCTTCGACTTGTTCATGCGAGCTTTTTTCCGGACGACGCGCGGAGACAACCATTGTGAGCTTTGGCGTTTGGTTTCCGGGTAGTATTGGAAAAACTAGCTCTCATCGCCTGTAATAACTCGATCAAGCAGCGTGGGATCGTTTCCACTTGTTCAAAACTGTTTCTTCGACGGTCATTCGCGTTGCTCTTGATTTCATTTTTCTATTTTCGTGACGAGCACTACAAACACACGTCTACTCAATTTGACGCAGCAGGCGAACTAAATAAGCTAGAGTGATGGTACATATATCAATAGAGAGGAGAGGGATGTCGCAAAACGAGAAAGGGAATTTCAAGATCACAGGTTTACCACAAGCGCGGCAATAAAATTAGTCTCATTATTTAATTGTCAGACCTCATAAATCGTTATATTAGTATAGAGAGATAGCTCTAACAGTTCGCGTAATGTAAAGATAAACTTAGTAGGGAGTGAGACCACGTTCACCTTTTAAACATTGTAGACCCTGTAGGCTCTTTCTCACTTTTATCCACGATCACATAAACTTGTTTGTTTGGATTCTCCATTAGCAAATTTTAATGTAATTTTGAGTAAACTATTTTTTATTAAATAAATATGCAAAATAATCCCAAGTTTTAATCAAATCAGATTTAAAAATAATCAGCCAGTCTTTTCAGTGGATTAATTCTACATTAGAAATCTATATAGATTTTTTACAGAACACTATTTATGCATATAATATGTTTCCATATTAAGGTTGTGAATATTTTACTAATGCAGGTAGGTATTGCTAGGAGTACAATCAATATCGTTATTACTATTGCCATTGGCAAACTATCACTTAATATGTGCTCATTCCAGCAAGTGCTTGTTCTATTGGAATTTCATCTAAGGAATAAAAGAGTTTATTTCTAACCAAGAAGTGGGGTATAAAGAATAATGATCTGCCAGTAAAGTAAACATCTCATACATTCCCACTCGATACACTTGAGCGTATGTGATGAGTTTGTGCTCATATTTCAGAACCATTTTTCACTTTCATCTGCTCGGCATAACTGATGGCATCATATCACACTCAAAAACAAATTGATTTTGCAACAGCAGATTTTGGCCAAAATTGAAATGGACATACTAAATGTCAGTGATACATTCAAACACACACAAAAATATGTAATAGGTTGCCTCAATCAGAATATTGAATTAGTGTGTAATGATGAATATGTTTACATTACATACATGAAAATTCCTATTTGCATACGGCACATCTGTTTTCCATAGGATTCACACGCCAGTGCCGTAAAACAACGTAAATTTGTGGTCTGTTCACTGCCTCTCACTCATTCACTCTTACTTACTTCTGCGTTCTCACCAGACATTGTTTGGATCTTCGCTTATTAATATTATAAATCCGATTATTCTCGTTGTTGATTTGCAACAAATACTATGGAATGGCACTTTGAAAATTTTGTTGGATGCAAGACGATTAAAGTCACTTTAGATTGTTGTTAGATTTAGTTTAAAAATTTAGCCAAAGCTTTTTAAGGAGCAAAACGAAAACAGACAAACATTCTAACAGACTGTATGCAAACTTTAAGCTTGTTATTCAACATTTTTCGAAACTCTTTCTTCAAAATTATTTATAAACCCATTGAGTTATTCTGTGAAATTTACCTTTTAAAATATTTTTTAAAACTTTATAAGCCCCAGCTCAAGCTTTTGTGTTAGCTATTGGTTTATCGCGCTTTTAGTAGTTTAATAAAAACCGTTATAGGAGGAGTGGGCATGGTTATCGTCTGCAGCAATAAATAGATAAATGATGTACCCCCAACAAATTTGGGTGTTATACCTTAAGTGGTTTGGGAGACATATACATTATGCTCGGTTCCACCCTCACTTTTTGCCAACTTTTAAACCTCTCTTTCCGGCTTAGCTATGCCTATTTATAGATTTTCTTTTATTGGCGTTTTCCATTTTATTTAGTAGAAAAAGACATGTGCAGAAAAGTTGCTCGTCACGCATATCATTTATGCATATATAGTATATCTAACGCTTCCCTCTTGGGGTTCGTTGAAATAGTAATAAAGCCTTTTTAGGGTATAATTACTATGTATATACGAGTAAAACTCATTAGATCAAAACCACCAAGCCAAAAGACCACAAAGCACGACACTTACACGAAGTAAACAGGACTTAAAAAAAACAGAACAAATGGTTTTTTCGGCAAAATCAATTTTATTCAAAATAGTCTCCTTCTGCTTTAATACAGCTTTTTAGACGGTCCAAAATCATGTCGAACGATGAGACGGCGCCATATCGTGCAACAAACGCCAACTTTCATCTTCGCAATATTTGGGGCCGAACATGTCGGATACGGCCCACCAAACGCTTCAAAACTCCAAGGTAGAATACCGTGCACAATCGTAAAAACAAAAAAGCATTGTCTTCACTTTTGACTTCTCCATGCGAGATTTTTTGGGTTTCGGCTCGTCCGGTGCCTTGCATTCAGCACTCTGAAATTTCGTTTCAGGATCATATTGGAAACACCACGTTTCGTCACCAGTCACAATATTGTAAAGGAAGTTCTCGTCCCTTTTGACCTCTACACACACCTCTCACAAGCCCAAATGTGCCGTAAAAATGTGAAAGTCGGTGCTTTAGATATGTTCAATTCCATTTCCATGAATTTCAATGATGATTGCGGTTGATTTTTGATGAACTCATGCACAGTTTCGATGGAATTTCCGGTGATCACGGATTTTGAATGGCCCACATGTTGATTGTCATTTATGTCCTCACGACCACTTTGAAAACGTTGAAACCACTCGTGCAATCTGCTACAGGATAGGCAATCAGCAGATTCTAACGCACCGGTCGACATATAGATGGCGCCACCAGGAAAAAAATTTATTATACTATGAAACCCATTGGAAACGAGATTAAAAATTAAAGGAAAAAATATTTACGGGCGGTATTATGTCGAGAAGAAGAAGGGGAGGAACCTGGTTAACTTTCTGACAAAACTATGCGCCTTTTAGAAGAGAAAAGAAGTTATATGGCAAAGGTATAGGTAATGAAAAGAGCTATAACTTTTGTATTGACACCTTTTTCACGAAACCTCAAAAATTGTGCGAAGAATTCAAATAACTAAGATTTTTCTTTATCTTCCTGACCTCATTATATCGTCTGAAATTTTCGTTCATTTTTATTGTTGCATGTAATAAAGCGATTTGCAACCAACTACTGAATGCCTTAGACATAGCGGGATGTAAGTAGCCTTTTTATGTGCATTTGTTAATTTTTATTGACTCCATATATACACTGCAAAGACCGACCTATACACAAGTAGTATACATACACACTTACACATCCGCATATCCGCTTATACTCGTATGCTCATTCACTCGCTCTCCACATTAATGTATTTTAATTTTATGCATTTGAAGTATCTCAACAAATTTAATCGTTCACTTTATTCATTGTATACGAATTTGTCGCCATTTTGTCGCTAAAAAATGTGAACGTATGAAACTAATGGGTTGTCAAAAAAGTCTTGCGGTATTTTTTTTCGCTACTTGGCGCTGAAAGCGCATAGTTCTAGTTTTATTCGTCGCATCGGGTCATGCTATATCTTTTTGAAAAGCTCATTTCACGCGCTAACAAGTGTTTGATTGAATCAATTCGTGTGGCACCCATACATCGAGCTTCTTAGTGACTCCAAGCTTCTTCAAATAGTTTCTAACGGTTTGATGACTACTATGCCGGTCTCTTTCGACCAATTCAGCGATTTTATCGCAATTTTCGATGACAGGCCTTCCGGAGCGTGGCGCATCTTCGACCACCTCTACACCAGAACGAAAACGTTGAAGCCACAAATTTTATTGACGGCTTGAGATGCATTTTTGCCTTTATCGTAGTAGTACTGTAAAATATGCCGTATTTTCTCTTAATTTTGCTCCATGTTTGCGGCGCTATAACTCACGGACGAGTTAAAAGAAACGACAATCAATCAAACACGTGTTAGCGCGTGAAATGAGCTTTCCAAAAAGGTATAGCATGATCCGATGCGACGAATAAAACTTGAACTACGTGCTTTCAGCGCCAACCAGCGAAAATACCGCAAGACTTTTTGACAACCCAATATTTTAAATGAAAACAATCCATAAACTATAGTGAGAGCATCGAACTGTTTTAAATATTGAAGAAAGCCGCATGTGTAGACTCAGGAGAGATTTCTGGTGGAGACATTAGGATAGAGAGGGCTTACAACTGTGTTCAATTAAGTTTTGCGGCATCGTTGTTAGAGTGGACGGATATAAATACGAGTATATTGCAGATCTGTTAATACATTTTTCAAACAAAGAAGCTATACTGACTCATTTAGTACACTAGCAACTTCTAATATGTTACATGCGTTCGACTTAGACATAAGAGGCATACGCGCATCCCAATGATTTGATTACTTTGCTTAAATGAATTCAACGATTTTCCCGACCGTCGAAAGCTCATGTTCGCCCAATTAAAAACTAAAATGAAACTAATCATGAATCAGCAACTACAAATGGGGGCACATTCAGTAATTTTTTGTGCACACAGCGCGAACGTTTTTCCATTACCGTTCCGTGGTGTAGCGCCCCACTGTCTTTATGATGTGTGTAAAGGGGTGTGTTACTGTTGGTCGTAAAAAGTGACTGAATTTCATTAACAGCAATTATTGCAACATTGTCGTGGCAGACATTCTCATTTTTCGCACCTAATTTTTTCCACTTTATTCAAGTGTATTTATGTTTCAAACCACAAAAATCCACTTACACACCTGCAGTTTTCCCTTCAATCCCCATCAATAAAGTGGCAGCGCCTCAAACAGCCGAATACGGAGATGCTCAAGTTTTCAGTGTTGCAACAGTAATGCTTTTTTTACTTTGTTACACAAATTCTCAAACGCCGAACTATACTTAACCCTCACTCTTTAGTTTTTTTACAGCGAAACATTCGACACATTTTCGCGACGCTCGTTTATTTGATGAGTTGCTGCTTTCTGAGTGTTGTGCATACACATACGCGCCTATAAATTATATGGTTGCATTATTTTTTGCAAACTCGGTCCAATATAGTTGCACCCCGTCTTTTTTAATCTTTTTTAACTACGGTTTTTATAGCAACAATTTGATTGACATATTTTATTACGAATACGTGGTGAGAACGGTAAGTGGGGGACAAAGCGATGCGCTAGTCACCTTTATATTTGCAAACAGATATATATTTTTTTCGTTTTGATGGGGTGACACGCGTCGAAATTCCGAAATGTCTTTGCTTAAAGTAGAAATGACAGGAAAGTATATCGCCAATTTTGAAGTGGCGGGAGGTAGCTGGTGCCGAAAAAGTAAGCAACAACCTCAGAAACGGGTGTTGACAGGTTGGGTACGCTTAAACTTAAGTTATATTTATGTGCTTAAAGCGACATAAATTCGAGCCACTATAAATATTCGCTCCAATCCATACACTTCCACTGATATAGTGATTGAAAAAAAAACGAGCAAAGGAAATGTGTGAAGCTATTTATGCCAACAACTGGCACCACATACATGTTCACACACTCAAAAAATTATAGTCAATAGGAAAACTATAATAAGAAATCTTTAAATATATAAAGGGCATTGGTCAGAAAGTCGAGAAATACGAAAACACAACCAACAAACGGGGGATATTAGATTTTGTTCACCCAAGACACTATGTCTCTTGAATTCGTAACCATCTCAGATTTTTAAAGCATTAATGAGCATTGGCAGCAGACAGGTCTGACAACAGCATCTGAAACAAATGTCACAACAAAATAATCATTTGTGTTTAGTATACGCTAATCTTTCTGAAGTACATAAAGTGCTTTCGGCGATTTTTACGGTGAGTATTCAACAAAGAAGTTCCATTACATTTCTTGCGCGGAATCAAATTTCAATTGAAGTCATTTAACGTTAAATAACTTTAACAACTATTTCGAGTGTTGGAAAATCGTTAGCACGGGCGTATTGGGGCCAAGGGGATCCCTTTAAGGGAGACGACATTGACTTTGAAGAATAAATTAAGAATTTTTAAGATTTTGAACAAAATCTTACTATTTTTTACTCAAAGTAGTGTGTCGTTCCCCTGTTTTCTTCTACTGCTTTCCTTGTGTCATTAATAAGTAGAGGGTGGACCGCTTCTTGACCGCTTTTTGGCAGCAAATTCAAGGAACGCTACGGTAATTGGCATGCTTAAGAGGTATCTGGAACAACAGGACAAAACCAACGGTCAAGATACAAAGTCATACTAGGAAAAAGCCTCTCTTGGTAAAAGACCGCAACAAGTAGCTTCGTCAACTTTTATCGAAATCGCTTAACCCGGCGACTCAATAGAGTTTGGCGTGTTCGATTACTGCAGGGATCATGCCTCCATCTCCCGAGAAGAATGGAAAAGTTTTCTTGAATGTGATCAAAAGAAACCCAAGGCTACTCCAAAGCAGATAGCTCAAAAGGAGATGGCCAATCGATCATGGAGAAAGTCCCGGTTTTATCGGCCAGAACGAGTACTTTGTCGATAACCAATCCATCTGTAGTCTAGAATGACGGTTAATTTCATCACAACTGATGTGATGATGGTAAAATTGTAATGCGACACCGGAGAAATCAAGCAAATCTCAGCATATATGAGGTGGACAACCCCCTTATTTCTGAGGAAGACCTTGGCTGAGACGTTGAGACAAGCAACCCGTTTAGTCATTCGTTGCAACACCAGTTCACAAAACTCAGTTTGGTAGAGCTGAGATATTAAAAAAATTATTGTCAACAAAAAATTATTGTCAACAAAGGATCTAAACACTCTGTTGTATGGTAAAAATGCCCAGTTTACTACCCATTTTCGCATCATTATGCCTGCAGCCATCAGATGTAAACTAATTATGACTCGCTCTGGATAGGACGCGCTGCGAAACCTCATTTATCAGCATGTGTGGTGCACTAAAGAACTTACGAACCATGGCACTTTTTGTCATTCTGAGAACCTGCATTTCTAAACGAACAACTTTTGCTTTGCTCACATACCTGCAACATTTCAAGGAAACTTCGCTTCAAACCAGTGCTATCGCCAAATTTTCTTGGCCCAAGATCGATCGTAAGAGATCCAGTGAACTCTTTTCCCACAGAAAGGCTAGTCCCTCTAGTTGTAGAGATTCTAATACACCTCTTCTGTATCTGTCCACGCTGTAAAGTTAAGAATCCCTCCGGATATCAGCTGCAAAAAGTGTACGGAAGAGCTCGAAGAGGAAGTATCGAAAGCCTGAAACCATGTCAGTGTGGAACTTTAATCCGAACTAAACCTCCTACTGTCTTGTACCGAACCCCTCGGTACCACCGTCAAATATTACGTCGGGAGGAAGGTTGAGTATTACTCTTGCGTACGTAATGGTTCTAATGCATTCAGTAATAAGCTGCATTTACTTGGCCCTACCTCGGTTCGCCTTATACCTCAATAGTACAGTGATTGTCACCAAAACCTTCTCGTTTGCTCCAGTCATGGTTTGTGTGTCGCGTCTTAGTTTTTCGTTGCAATTTATAGTAGTCTTCAACGTTGTTGTTCTCCATCTCTTTGGAGTTTCATGATTTTTGCAGCCACTTCGGATACGGATTTCCACTTATCTAGTGAATCTACCATTTGAGACACTAGATTTTCTGCGGTTGGGTCTATCCCGAATGCGTTTTTCAAAGTTGCCTTCCTTCGTCGTATTTCGCACATTGGAACAGTGTGTGCTCCACGTTATCGATGATCTCTCCTCCGCAATAATCGCATACATCGTTGTCTTCTTGTTTGAATCGCTTCAAATGCGCATATGGTGTATTTTCCCATATTTGGCCGCCAAATAGAGCAACTGACTTTAATAATCCGGCGAGCAGCAGTCTCTTATTTTGTTTTGGTCCACGGGTATTGAGCATTAGCCGGGTTAGAGCTCTCCATATTTCCGTAGCTTTTTCACTTGTATAAGCCACGTGTTCTTTAACCGATAATCTTGCGTCAATAACGTCTGTAAACACAATGATATCTACGTTTTCCGGTACTTTGAGTCGCAGTACTCCGTCATATATTATATTCCAGATGAGGGGCCCAATTACAGATCCCTGTGTCAATCCCCCGGAGATTTTGTATTTTTTGTAGCCCTGGTTTGTGTTATGGCATGGGGTCCTATCGTTGAAGTAACTGACTATCAGGTTGTAGAGATATGCCGGTACAGAGAAGTTTTTTAACGCACTTAGTATACTTGGCCAAGATGCCGTATTGAAGGCATTTTTGACATCGAGGGTTGCAACTATACAGTATTTGATTGTGCCACCTTTCCATATTTTCACACTAATGGCATTTTCCGCCAGTGTCTTCACTAGGGTCACCGCTACGATTGTTGATCTTGCCTTCCTAAATTCAAATTGGTTTGGGGATAAGCCGCCGACGTCATCAATGACCTTACTTAAGCGTTGATAAATGGGTCGAGCCCGTCGCATGCCTCTATAACCTCTTCGTTACTTCTGGTAACAAATCTCTTTGTTGCACCACCGCGATCTCTCAAGGTAGTTGGGGTCGGGTCGGGAAAAGAACTGAAACAATTCTGTCAAGGGTTGTTAAGGAAGTTGGCATTTGACCTCGAAAGCGTAGTTTCCCCATTACGGTCTTATATGCGAGTCCCCAGGCATTGCTTTTAGCATCGTCACAGAGTTTGAGAAAACATTCCTGTTTACTTTTTTTAATAGTCTGTTTCAAGAGCTTCCTCTTGGCTTTGAAACTTGCTTGTAGAAAGTTGTATTTGCAGGTACCACGAGACTTTTGATATTATTTTTTGGAATTCTTTTCGTAGTTTAGCAATTGAGTTGTTCCACTAGTAAACGGGGGAGTGATGATTGCGCCGTGGAAGCTCCGACATTGATATGTCGCATGCACTCTTAATGCAGCTCATAATCAACGAAGTCGCCTGGTTAACCGACCGCAAGTTGTCAGGAAGAGTAGTGGGTCCAAAGGCTTCTTCGAAGAGGTCTGGGTTGAATGTTTTGGGTCTCCATTACCTCTTCATCGCGGATCATTTACTTCAAATATAATGGCATAGTGATCGCTGAAAGTGTACTGATAGCTAATGGCGAATCTACGAACTAGGCTTGAGTTTACGAAAGTAAGGTCTATCATTAATTGTCTGCCGCCTTTGTTGAACGTGCATTGGTTAGTTGTGTTGAGTAGCTCTAGATCAAGGGAAGCTAAAACTTCTAATAAGGCTTTGCCCCTACTATTAGATCTTTTGCATCCCCATTAAATAGCCCAGGCATTAAAATCGCCAGCTATTACCAAATTAGTTCTAACCTCGGGCATCGGTCACAATGCTGTCGCTAATAATCTTAAAATTTTTATCATTGGTGCTGGGGGGTTTTCGATTGGTACTCGGATCTCTAAGAAAGCCTCTCCAAACATGAGTTTTTAATTGTAACGGGAATTTTTTTTTTCTTATTATCAGATAGAAAAATTTATATCTCGCTTCCAACTACTTAAAAAAATATATTGTTCCTTAGATTTTTGTAGGAAATTGAATACCCTAAAAAAGGTCCTTTATGATTTTTTAGTAAACCCAACCGTTTAAAAGATATTAACAGTTAAAGTTTGATTATTTTTGGGAAAAATTTTTATTTTTTATTAATTTTATAACTCAATGAAAAAAAAATATTATGAATGATGAAACTCGTAGTTTTGTAGAAAATTTACTGCTCTATAAAAATGATCTGTTATGATTTTTCGATTAAGTTAAGCGTTTACGAGATATTCATCGTCAAACATCAATGCATATTAGCGTGGATCAAAAAAAAAATTTTAGTTTTTCGTTTGGTACTCTGAAAAATAGGTTCCTAGACACCTCTAAGGAAGCCTCTCCAAAAATCTATTCATAATGATTTTTTTTCATTGAGTTATAAAATTCACCTGTTGTGCTACCTTCTTATATACCGGGCACCTGACGCTTCCAGTGAAATGCTCAGTTTCTTTGGATCTTGCCTTCAGGCAGAGTAAACATTTCGGATTATTGGTGCAGCCCTTGGCCTGATGTTCACTTTCGCCACATCTTTTGTAGATCCTGGACCTATCCTCGTTTGTGCACACTTTCGCTGTGTGTCCATAGTCAATACACCTGAAGCATCGGCTGCCTATGTTCCCGAATACGGAAGATTACCCACCCGACTTTCAGCTTTCTACTTCGTAGAAGCTGTCTAGCTGCCTCAACCGGAAGTTTTATGAGTGCAGTTTGAGTGCCTCCATAAGCCTTTATTATGCCCTTAATTGCTGAGATCATCAACTCCTTATCTCCCAACTCTCTTTGCAGAGCATAGAGAACCTCTTTCTTACTGTCTTTACACTTAAGTAGGATCTCCTGGGTCAACAATTTAACGTTTGCTTTCGTGCGAGTCTGTTGGTGTCACTGTACCACTTAGTTGTAGCAGCATTTCTCCGCCTTGTGTTTTGCGTATTTTGGTTACCATGTTTCCGAATGCGTTCAGACTAGAGTCAGTCTTAATTTTGCGTAGGATTTCAGCAAAGGTAAGATTCCCATTTTTTGAGATCAATAAGAGCTCGGTGTGAAAACAGCTCTATGCTTCCTCCTTGACTAACACGCGTTTACGATATGGAAGCTCAAATATTTGAGAGCTCACACTTTTAGATATCCCGGGCAGCTGGTGGGAATAGAAAGTGTGGTAAACGTCTAAGCAAATTTTCATTGGACTTATATTCTTAAAACTTCACATAGGCTGCTATAGCAGTTCAAGTGCTACCCTTTAGCAGCCATCGAATCTAACCTAAACATAAGTATTATTTAAGTCGAAAATATGTGAACGCATGCTTACACTGTGCCACAAAGTCGAGTTATTTAGTTTGAAATTTAGACTTTTTGCACAATTTATTTTGCAACAAAGTTTCATATGTTGCGCACCTTTTTTAATACTGTATGGTAAGTGCCGCGAAATCCTTGTAAATATATACCAAGAAAACTGTACAGAAAAAGTAATTTAGGCAACTCTCTTGATTGTGAGCGCTACTGTTGCATTACCGATTGTTTTATTTCATATGTAGTGTATGCATAACATAACATATATATATATATATTCACAATATTTTTACTTAGCATACCTCCCAGTCAAATACACAACTCACTGTTCTGCGCCTCAACCATTGCTCTGCTACACGAGTAATAGCAAACTAAAATAAATGATAAAAATATATGCGGGCGTATTTTCATTCAAGTATACAATACATCTATGTATATAAAAGCATATCCATATATATACGAGTACATATATAAAATGTCTGTCGCAAAAGAAACAGAACTTTTTAATAATAACTGTTTCAGGTGGCGCCACCTATTGGTGGGTATATGAAATAAAAAGTTTGATCTCTTGTTGTCATTTCGTAAAAATTTTAAGACAATTGGATAACTACAATCGATGTTATCGATCAAATGCATTTTGAACAAAGAGCAAATGTTAAATTTTGTTTTAAACTTGGGGAAAACGTTTACTGAAACATTTCAAATTATGAAAAAAGTTTATGGTGATCAGTGCCTATCCTGTAGTAATGTGCATGACTGGTTTAAGGGGGTATTCTAGTCCAGACGATAGCGGCATTTGTACTGATTAAAATTTTTTTTTTAGATCACCCAAAGTGTTGGAATCGTGCCAGGAAGGGCGCACCCTTATTTTAATTTTTTTTTGTATTCTATAAATATCTGATAAAAAATTAGATAGTTAAAATGTTAGTTTTTTTATTGGACTTTAAAAAATGCCGTTAAATAGCATTTCTAGACTAGAATACACCCTTAAGCGATTCCAAGAAGGTCGTGAGGACCTCTGTGACGATCAGAAAAAGTCGTCTTCAGAAGTCAAATATAAAGACAATGCTGGTTTGTTTTTACGATTCCCAGGGTATTGTACACCGAGAATTCGTCCCACCTGGCCAAACGATTAATGCTGTGTTTTACCTTGGTGTTATGAAGCGTCTTTTGTCACACATTCGTCGTGCTCGACCACAATACCGTGGGGCAGGGTCCTGGTGCCTGTTGCACGATAATGCGCCGTGTCATCGGTCGACGCTTGTCACTCATTTTTTGACAAAAAACTTCATATTAACTATTAGTCACTCATCCTACTCACCTGATCTGGCACCCTGTGATTTATATCTATTTGGAAAACTTCATTTGCCCATGAAAGGACACTGGTTTCAGGACATTTCTGCTATCCAAAAGGCGACGACCGATATTCTCAAGAGCGTTCCGAAAAATGACCTTAAACACTCATTTGAAATGCTAACTTACCGGGCTAAACGCTGTATCGAAGCACAAGGAAACTACTTTGAATAGAAAAATATAACTTTTGAAAAATATTAATTTTGTGTTGTTTTTTTAACAGTCCTGTTTCTTTTGCGACAGACCTTGTATATATATATTCATTTATGTATATAACTACATGCCTCTAATCCGCTCCATGGCTACAGAAATGTGGAAAAGCTCAAAATAATAGCTCTTTATATCTAATTTTTTAATGCTTTGTCGCATTAAAGCTTGTGGTTTTTGTAATTTGTTGTTATTTATGGTTCTGTTTATTGTCGCTTTTCTCGCTAGGCAATATATTCATAGGTCTTAACGCAGACAATTCACGCACACACAGATGGCATAAGTTGTGCTCACACAAGAAAATAAAAAACAACAATAAAAGACTCTTGCTGCAGCAAAAGCTAACGTCATCTTCCTGTTCGCTACGCTCATCCGTTGCCTAAACCGGCGTGCTCGCTGTGTCCCCCTTGCTTTTTACAGCTATACAGCGATGCGTCATTTGACTTTCAGCACTACTGCAGAGGCGTAGCTTCCCACAAGTGACTGGTAAATATTTTTGTAAATTACACTTGTAACTTGCTGACTAGTTGGTTTATTATGCTTCGCTGCGCCCGGTTGCCTAAAAGTTATATTTCATATACAGTGTGTCAAAGAAGTATTGTAATAGCGTATAAATATAAAATACAGTAAATTAGACTGAAACGTTTTCAATGCGTAATATTTTCTCTAAATACCCAAAAATATTTCCCGCCTAGTAATATGAGAAGCCTTATTTCTCTTCCGTACTCCCTAGAAAAATAGCTTAGAATTTTAAGTTATCCAATTCTTGTATGGAGCATTTTCAAAAGAGCCAAAAATTGTCCTTGAAGTAGAATACCATCAATCACGGTTGAAGATATGCGCAAAATTTCAACATATAGAATCAATAATTATAAAAAAGAAGAAAAAACGTTAGCTGCGGCTGCATTGCACTGAAGCTAATATACCCTTCACAGGTACATTTCTTTTATTAACTATGTGTTCAGTTTGTATGGAAGCTACATATATGCTATAGTAATCCGATCTGAACAATTTTTTCGGAGGTTATATTGTTACCTTAAGCAGTAATCCATGTCAAATTTTTGGAAGATATGCGAAAATTTTCCATACAAGCCCTTTATTCCGATCGTTCGGTTTGTATAGCAGCTTTATGTTATAGTGAGCCGATCTGAACAATTTCTTCCGATATTACATTATTTCTATGCACAATAACTCATACTAAATTTCGTGAAGATATATCATCAAATGAAGAAGTTTCCCATGCAAGCATTCGATTCAGATCATTCAGTTTGTATAACAGCTTTATACTATAGTTAACCGATCTGAACAATTTCTTCGGAGATTGTATTGTTGCTTTAGAAATTAATCTATACCAAATTTCGTGAATATATCTTGTCGAATCCAAAAGTTTTCCGTACCAGCACTAGATTCCGATCGATATCGGCAGATCCGACAAATGAGCAGCGAAACAAAAAATGACGTTTGTAAAATTTCAAAACGATATCTTAAAAACTGAGGCACTATTTAGTATATATACAGACAGACGGACGGACAGACAGACAGACGGACATGGCTAAATCGAGTCAGCTCAACATACTGATCATTCATATATCTATTTTATAGGGTCTCCGACGCTTCCTGCTGGGTGTTACAAACTTTGTGACAAACTTAATATACCCTGTTCAGGGTATAATAAACATTAGTACAAGGTAACAAAACGCAATGTCGCCATAAATATTGATTAGCAGATTCTTTATTGATATCTGTTTGGAATGACCCATCTATACATACCAAGCTCTACCTTTGAGCACAGATATTAAATTCAATGAAAAGATAAGTCCAAAACTATTATACTAGCCCTTAGGTCTCTGAAATAGTTAACTTTTAAGCACTTATAGTCTAAGGCACTGAATTCAAATAGCAACTTCGAAAAGCAAACTCTTAATTTTGACACCCACCTAGATTACATAAATCACAATAGTAACTTTCAGACTGAATTTTTAATTAAATGTCTATCGATGTTAGAACCTAAAACCGTATAATGCTTATACAGACCTAATTGCAAGCTCTTATTAGTTTCTTTCGCCTACTTATCTTATCATGTTACGTAAATATTTCCCATTTATCTTTCTGCCTTTTGGATTCAAGTTGAAAAATATTTGTTCGAACTCCACGCTGGAAGAAATTTAACACTATGATATGTCAACAACAAACGCACTTACTTCTATGTGCAACATTATTGCATACTCGTAGTTTACGGTTATATTTTAATTGTATATTATCCAAGTTTATTGTTGGCATCTTGGCCGCGGCTACGCAAGCTAAGATATACCTCATGCATACATACTTCTATAGTTATGTAATTCGCGCCACTACCGTCAGTATTTAAATATATAAATGTAGGTGTGTTTAGTGCAGGGGTGTTGGAAATTTAATTAATGCAAAACGTTGGAAATATTCCGGAGTGCAATTTAACTATTAACGAACTGTTTGTAAATTCTGCAGAAATCCCGGAAAAAATATTTTCATGTAAATATATTCGAAAAGTTAAGTAAATATAAAGATTTAACCGAAATGTGAAAATAGAAATAACGGGCGATTTTTTTGAGGTTAGGATTTTCATGCATTAGTATTTGACAGATCACGTGGGATTTCAGACATGGTGTCAAAGAGAAAGATGCTCAGTATGCTTTGACATTTCATCATGAATAGACTTACTAACGAGCAACGCTTGCAAATCATTGAATTTTATTACCAAAATCAGTGTTCGGTTCGAAATGTGTTTCGCGCTTTATTTTGTTCAGCGATGAGGCTCATTTCTGGTTGAATGGCTACGTAAATAAGCAAAATTGCCGCATTTGGGGTGAAGAGCAACCAGAAGCCGTTCAAGAACTGCCCATGCATCCCGAAAAATGCACTGTTTGGTGTGGTTTGTACGCTGGTGGAATCATTGGACCGTATTTTTTCAAAGATGCTGTTGGACGCAACGTTACGGTGAATGGCGATCGCTATCGTTCGATGCTAACAAACTTTTTGTTGCCAAAAATGGAAGAACTGAACTTGGTTGACATGTGGTTTCAACAAGATGGCGCTACATGCCACACAGCTCGCGATTCTATGGCCATTTTGAGGGAAAACTTCGGACAACAATTCATCTCAAGAAATGGACCCGTAAGTTGGCCACCAAGATCATGCGATTTAACGCCTTTAGACTATTTTTTGTGGGGCTACGTCAAGTCTAAAGTCTACAGAAATAAGCCAGCAACTATTCCAGCTTTGGAAGACAACATTTCCGAAGAAATTCGGGCTATTCCGGCCGAAATGCTCGAAAAAGTTGCCCAAAATTGGACTTTCCGAATGGACCACCTAAGACGCAGCCGCGGTCAACATTTAAATGAAATTATCTTCAAAAAGTAAATGTCATGAACCAATCTAACGTTTCAAATAAAGAACCGATGAGATTTTGCAAATTTTATGCGTTTTTTTTTTTTAAAAAGTTATCAAGCTCTTAAAAAATCACCCTTTATAATACCTATAAAGCCTGTATGCATCATAAAGCCTTGAAAACCGTGCAAACGTTGCCAGCTCGAGGTAATATTGCAAAACGCGGCTTGCCCATATAAGCAAATATCCTGCATATTTGTATTTTCTTGTTATTTGTTTATGTCAGTTGTAAAACGCGCGGATTGTCGCAAGTTATAGCTGCAAAATGTAAAAAGTTTGTATACAAATTGATGTATTACTACAACAGTCCACTACAAATTTCAGTTGCTAAAAGTACTCATATTTGGCATCAACGTAATCACTAATAATGCAAAAATTTACATTTAAAACGCTTCAAAAACGTTGACAACCATCAATTTTGAGTTACAATCAAGAGTTTCAATATCACACTTTATATGGGGTTCTTGAAGATATAAATCTCAATTCTTCAAATACCATAGAAATATAGAATGGACTGTTTCGAGAGGTTTTCAACATGCAACAGCATATTTGGGACTTCTACCAGAAAAAGGAAGATAAGTTTGATAAGTATTATAACAAAAATTAAAGGACAAAATATTTTCATTCCCCAAAACATTAAAATATGGATATTAATTGTTTTAAAGTTTTAAACATTAAGTAAATGCAATAGCATAGAAATACTGTTAAGAAAAATATAAACAAACAAATAAAAAATTGGTGTAATAAAATTGCAATGAAATATTTAACTTTTTTAAAATTCTCGAGAAATTTGTACTACAAAATCGCTTCGCACTAATTTTAAAAATTTTGAAATTTCACTGTAAATAAAAATTTAGTCGACGTTCACAAATTATAAGCACTATATTTTAAAGTGAGTATACTTTCTGAAAAATCCTAATTTGTGGAAGTTTTTTTATTTGTCTATTAATAGAAATAATAAAAACAAAGGCAACAATCCAGCACATTACATACTACATATATGACATGCTTTTGTCTAACTGAACATATATTGTGACAAAAAATCTTTCTGGATGACCGTCGACCTCGTCAAATGATGAAAATATTGAACAAGTGAAGTATATGATTCCTGTATATCGACAAACAAGTATTAGACAGATGGCAAGAATGATTTTAGTGGATGTTTTTTGTATAAAATGCGTTCTTGCTCAACTCGTCCCTATAAAACAGATTTTT
Source organism: Bactrocera dorsalis (assembly GCF_023373825.1). Taxonomy (NCBI): domain Eukaryota; kingdom Metazoa; phylum Arthropoda; class Insecta; order Diptera; family Tephritidae; genus Bactrocera; species Bactrocera dorsalis. Next base: position 35,646,433 of record NC_064305.1, read on the forward strand.
TTTTTCAAAATGCCAGGCTTGATTGTGCGCATTCCAATCCCACATTCATGGGTATGGAGTAACTGCCTATACAACATGGGTTAATGGGCTTAACAAGTCAAAAATCATAGAGGCGTTTGCGTGGGAACATCCGTTTAAAACGTCAAGAATTGTGAAAGATCAATTCACAGATTTTACAAGGAGAGTCACGATTGTGACGGAATTTAAAGTCAAAATGAAATGAATACCATCGATCAACTACCGCATTCACCAGATTTGGCTTCGTGTGATATTTTCTTGTACCCCAAACTGCAATTGCTGCCCGATGGAACCCGTTTTTAGTCTATCGATGTGTAAAGTTTTTATTATGGAAAGTTTTTCGAGGGCTGGAAAATTCTTGGGAACAGGTGGATTACATCTGGTGGGGATTACTTTGGAGGCGACAAAATAAATATGTATGAAAAATTTTATAATTTACTTTTCATTTATAATTTTCGAGTACTTTTTTGTCATAATGTATGTGTATTGATGTATACCTTATATCAAAAATAGATGCAGGAAAGCCAAACATAGAGAAGTACTTTAAATATATTTTTTCCTTTAAAGATTAAAAAAGTGTTCTTAGTAAAAATAAAGATCAGCACTAATCTTCACTTGACATATAGTCAGCTATATTTTTTGTTTTTTATACTCTTGCATCCAGTTGCTACAGAGCATAACAATTTTGTTCACCTAACAGTTGTACGTATCACCTAAAACTAATCGAGATAGCTATAGGGTTATATGTGTACATATACATAAATGATGACGAGAAACATTGAAACTCGGTTGAATTTGAGATATCTCGATGAAATTTACTAAATGGGTTCCTTAGTATAAACAAAATTTCCAGTTTGTAGGTGGGCGTAAACGGACCACTGCCACGACCACAAATTACTATTAAACGAAAACATTTAAAATGTCTTAACTAAGCACTCAATTAAGGTATAAAGGTGTAATTCGGTGCAAAGGATCCCAGTAGCAAGGGGCACCTGTGTACAAATTTTTTTGGAAAAGTGGTCCAGGCCCCACCCTCTAACAAGTTTAATGTACTGTAACGAAGCTGCCCCTGCTTCTTACAAGTATAATTGCTGAGGTATACTCGCTGTGGCCAGGGTTCGTTACAATAAATTTGTAAATGTTGGGGCTCTTCTGCGAATCGTACTTTATTTCAACTTAACTTATATTAATATGTAACATATATATATTAATTTAAGTTACAAATTCGTCTCCTGCGTTGTACTGTCGTCCCGGAGGACGGCGCTGTTAGGGTAACGGTTCGGTGTGCTCCGTTAGGGCAATACCGTTTCCAGCTCTGCTGCGCTCCTGGGTGCTAGACGACTTGCTACTCCGTACCACGATGATCACGCTCTGCTACTTCTGCCGGCGCTGGCGTAGGCTTCGCTGATGATGTCCTTCGGCGTGCGTTGACGCTCCCGTGCTACGACGACCACGCTCGACTATTTCTGTCGGCGCTCGCGTAGGCTTCGCTGACAATGTCCTTCGGCGTGCGTTGACGCTTCTCTGCTATGACGACTGCGCCCGGCTACTTCTGCCGACGCTCGTGTGGGCTTCACTAACGCTGCCCTGCTATACACGTTCACACTCGCGTGCTACGACGACTGCGCTCGGCTACTTCTGCCGACGCTCGTGTAGGCTTCACTAACGCTGTCACTTTCACTTTCAAAGATCCCGGATCACGGAAGACTGCGTTAGCGACCGCGATGTTAAAGGTTGAGTTGGTCAGAGGATAAACTCACTACCAAGCTCACCCTTAACAGACGGCGTTCACAAGTCAGGGTACCAAGACTAGCCAGAGGATAAACTCGCTGCGTAGTCTGATGCCAAACGTGCGTACGCTGTCACAGTCCCGTGCTGACTCCCTGATCATCCGCCATCTAACTCCCCACCAAGCCTGTGCTGCGTGCTAGCACATTCGCAACATGTTGCGTTGGGATGGCGTGTGTTGCTGGGACTGCGTATGTTGCTGGCGGTGGCGTGGTTTTACCGCTGCGTATGCATGCTTGTTATTGTTGAATTGTTTGCGTGGCGTGTTTTTACCGCTGCATATGCATGCTTGTGAACAATAGGGTGTGCCTTTATGGGTTGTGTGGACTAAATTCTGTATAGATATTTAGTTCTCACAGTACATATCTCCTACACCACTTACTCTACTATAGCCAGCTGAGTACAAATCTTATGAAAACTCCTATCGACAGTGTGAAAACTAATGCAATCGGAGGATAACCCCGCTTACTCCCCATATAACGGTACTGTTCAAAACTGCTAAATCGCAATAAATGTATAACTAAATACGCCAGAGTCTTTAAATTTTACCGCTTAGATTGTATGAGCGAGCGATGGACGTGGCACCGCCTACTTTTTGGCGAAATCCCATATCTTGGCACCCGACTGATCGAATGTCTTGATACGTGACATTCTTTCCATATTGTTGCAAAAATCGGGCAGTAACCACGCCTACTTCCCATAAAGCACAATTTTAAAATCCGCTTGATTATTTTACACAAATCAAGAAGCAATTAATATAACGGGATTAAGCTTTGCACGAATAATGCCTATAGCATATACCACCTTATGATAAAAATTGTTCAAATGCAACAAAAAGCGTTCAAGCCCCATGATTTCGAATATTTGGACCATAGTACCTATAGTTGACTTTTGATCGAAAATTTCGGTCAATATGTTATATACATATATGTATATTATACAAATTTAACCCATTTTCGACATGCAGACATACTATTATAAGTTATACAAAGTATAACTTGAAAATGGTTTAAATCGGATTATATTTCCCTTAGCCCCTATATACTTAATAAAAGGATTTTTGAACTTCGATGTGACTTTATGCTGGATATATCAACGAATGCTTGAGTTATATCTATGAATATTAGAGAGCGTGTTTTAATCAGGACAGTGTGTCTTAGTGCCAAAAATGGACACATTTGAGCGAAAACTTGACCTCGTTACTAATCCAACTCCCACGCACTAACTATAATGACATTCGCTTTTGTAACAAATCTTAAGCCGAACTTGTCGGCCAGTGTATGAGTTTACTTACTTAAGATTTTTTAGAAAAACGAAAGTCATTGTATATAAAATATGTATCTTCTTCTTCTTCTAAGATTCCGATCCTCTGGTTGACGTTTTATATCTCAAGGTATTTCCCTGGTTTTAACTCTTGCAAGTTGTAAAAGTATATAATGTTCGGTAGCACTCGTTTCGTACTTGTTTTTATTAAATTTTTAACTTTTCCGAAAAAAGTGCGTTTAGAAATTCGAATTTTAGAATCTAATTTTAGAACGTTAGATACATTGCAAACTCTTTCCCCAATTTCAAAAAATGCTTATCACTGAAGGCTCTACTGTACCTTGTCGAATAAACCTCGAATATCCACAAACACTTCATTATCACAATGAATGTTGAATTCCTACATGAAATGTGCTAATTTATAGATTATTTATTTTATTTTACATAACACCAATAATTTCGTTTTTATGAATTTCCTCAAAAGTGATATACTTACGAAATCATAGTCATAAAACTGGATTGTTTAGAGTAAAAGAAAGAATTTAGCATTGCACATAAAATTGCAATGCAATATTTAACTTTTTGGAATTCTCGAGAAATGTACTATAAAATCGCTTAGCATTAATTTTAAATATTTTTTAAATTTTCGTAATATATTTAAAAAAGATAAAATATAATTGCTCATTTAGAACTTATTTTAAATAAAAAACATATGTAAAAGTTAGAATATGTTGTCGAACTAAATATGTATTTGCTCAATTATCAACTTTTATACCCTAAACAGGGTACTATAAGTTTTTTACCAAGTTTGTAACACCAAGGAGGAAATGTCGGATACTCTTCAAAATATGTAATTATATGTATATACGTATATAAATCATAAGGATGGCGAACTGAGTTGCTTTAGCTATGTCTCTCTGTCCATCTGCCAGTTTCTCTCCAATTAACTGTTCTTTTGGCGGAATTGCCAATACGGACCACCATACATATAGTTTTCATACAAGCTGAGCTATCGGAATCAAGTGCTTGTATAGAAAACGTTTTCATTCCAAGAGATATCAACAGAAAACTTGGAATGAGTTATCGTGTAAAACAACTGTGCAATCTCCGAAGATTGGAGATCAAGCCACTATAGCATATAGCTTCCATACAAACCGATAATTTATAATAAATAAATTAAAATATAAAACTATTTACTTTAAAATATAAAAAAGAAATAAATTTGTAAGTTTAACTAACTCAAAATAGCTTTCACCTACAGCTAATACGAATATTTAGTAAAAATTTATGCAAATCAAACAATGGACAGAAATTGCCGTAACTATTGAAATTTGCGTAGAATATATTTTAATTTTGCTAAAAGCCCATACAGGTCGTTTACTTTTATATTGTTGTTGTATGAAATTGTGAAATTTTACTTGAGCTCACAATGTTTTCGAAAGCACTCAGCTTAACAACACCATTTATTAATATAATTGCCGGCATGCACAACTGGCACACATTTTTTGTTATGGACACACACACTCACGCAGTTCATGGTAGCCCGTTTTGTCAAAGCGCTCAACTCTACGACTGCCACTCATCCATAGATGTGATTTTTTTATTTGCATAGCATTTATCTATTTGAATATTGAAATTGAAAAATTATTGCACATCCAAGGCGTACGTTTTTTGCCACGAAACGAAAGTTATGCCTTTGTTTGGATTTCTGTGCGCACAAGCAGCATGTAGTAATATGCGCTAGCGCCAGGCATTCGCACGCACACGTTATGCCGAAATAGCTGCTCACACAAACATGTCCATGCATACTTTCTTAATTCCATTTGATTGCCGGTTTATTCAAGCAATGTTGGGAAAAGCAAGTTGTATAACAGCTTAATTTGAATGGATGTTGAATGTGTGCTTTCGTACGTTTATGGGTGTGTGAGAAAGGTAATGGAACCGTACTGAAGAGTTGATGTGCTTTTGGTTTTTGAATGTGTAAATATTTAGAAAAAAGTAAAGAGGTGAAAGGGAAATGTAGTTATATGAAAAACGTACAGTATGTGCTCCTGAAAGTAGGCAATGCATAGTATGCGAATTACTTCGAAAAATACATATTTACACAATATAGTAAAAGATTCAAAATTTATTAAATTTAAGCTCAAAATATCTCCGAAATAAAAATGAACATAAATATTTGAGCTCTTAATATGCTATATCCTCGGAAAGCGCTTTAGAATTTTACAATTGCATTCGATTCCATTCATATATGTGAAGACATATAAATTTTATTTTACCTTCCTTTTTTATGCTGAATATCGTTAAAATGTGTTTATTAGTGTTTGACTTAATAATTTTAATTAAGGCATCAGCAACTGAGTTTCTGGCTGCGGACAAAAAATATTTCTAACATGCAGAAGTAAGTTAAAATCAAAGCCGAAATACTATTAAAAATAAATATGTATCTATTTTCACACATACATACATATGTACATACAGCCACATGCAATGCGCTTCCAAAAATAATAAAAATGCGTGGAGACACAAGTCATAAAATTTAAAGATGATTTAATGAGATGACATTAAACACACACACACACATGTATTGAATTATACACTTGAAAACAACCCCATCGTAGCATAAAAAATATGCCGCAATACATGCATACATACATTTACTTATATAAGATAGATTTCTAAAATAGTGTATAAGTAATGGAAATACCAAATAAAAATTAGAATGAATATATTCTCTATCAAACAAATATCTTTATTTTTCCCCCACCAGCGGCAAGAACTTAAAGAACTTCAGCTTTGAGTTCCATTTTTGATGATACAAATCAAACACCAAATGATCAGTTATCTTTTTTGCGCTATTTTCCTAAGAGTAAAATCCTTGGTGGGCTCGTAAAGGTCACAGAAATTAAAAGAAAGACCTATACGATGTGGGGTGGAATTTAAATTTTGCAGAAAAAACTAATTTGAAACCTTTCAGCAAAAAACTTTTTCGTTTAGTATCTCTGAAAAGCCCTCTAACGTTCAGACTGGACTTTCATTCGTGAAAATAAAAGGTGGTTAACTGAAAGGGACTTCTACTGCATCCGTAGTTAAAAGCTTAAAGACGTCTGCAACTAGGGTGGAGCGACATAACGGAATAACATTCCATTTCTTCTGAAGATACATGCAAGACATACATATTTATAATTGACCTATCTTTGAATCAGTAGAAAGCAATAAGAATCTTTGAACAACTCTTGAACCCACCACCTTCCTACTTTTATCGAAAGCAATACTCAATAGGGTGGGTCGATTCCGGACTTTTTTCGATTCGGGATTTCTAATAGTGCGGAAAAGTTGCCTTAGTACTTCCTGATTCCAATGCAACTTTTTGTTTTGAGATCGGATTGCATCTTCAACCTCAACTCCGGCCTTGAAATTTCGGAAATTCGCCTAAAATCGTGAAATTGTCTACCCAGCGACTGAAATACGCATCTCATGGCAAAATGTATAAAACAAAAGTTATTTGCCACGTCATTTGCTACCGAAATGGTATATGTGATCGTGGCCATAGGATGAACCGTTCCCGAGATACGAGCGAAAATACGGCGCGCCACAGCGCAAGGTGAAGGCAAGGCGAAGGCACTATCAACATTTTCGGTACCTAAGGTATTGAACAGTTAAGTGGTCCATGAAAATTTCAAAAAAAATCTCCGATTTTTAAAATTAGCAGTTCATTAGGAAGGGGACCACACACATACCCCGTAATATAAATATTTCGTCAAAATTCTTTTTTTTTTGTTAAAGCTACTGAAGGTTGGAATTTAGAGCACGATAAAAATGTAAAATTGTTTTCTCATAAACTACTAGAGTTAAATCGATGAAATTTTGTGAAGTCAAAGAAAAATGTCCGTGCTATATTATAAATATTTTTTCACTATCCATCTGTTTAAATAATAATATTTTACATAATTTTTTGTTAAACAATTGAAATTTTTTAAGTGTTCTTCATGCTAAAAAAAACTGAAAAGTATGTGACAGAACGCGCCCAAGGTGGGTATGTACATATGTATGTTTAAAATTCTATAACTATCTAGGTGAACAAAATTAAAAATCTGTACTAAAATATTGCGAGGGTATAAAAAAGCGAAGGGAGGCACATAAGGAAAAGTTTACCTTCAAGGTAAGTAAGAAAGTGGAAAAGAACAAGCAAAGCAAAACCCAATTCGGCGTGAATGCGAGTGCTGCCATTAAGCGAGTGGCTTGGTAAAAATTAATGTAATTTCATTCGCCAATGGATCTTATACTACCAAGGACATATTAATTAATTTTGAACTTGGTGCGAATATGCTGTTTTTTTTTTGGCTACGAAGTACACACACACTCATATAAAAACATATGTATTGCACTACTTGCACATTGCGGCAAGAAAATGGTGCAGAAACTTCGAGGCAGCACAAATGTTGAGTGAGCATCCGTAATGTAATGTTGAAGGTTCTGCGAAAGCTTACAGCTAAAAGGCATACACATATATAGGTATAAGAAAACTAGGTAGCGGTACACTTAAATATGTTTCTGAAGTGCTCCGGTGTATTTAGCAGCAATCTGTTAGTAGGTACCTCAACTACTTAAGGGGTTACATACGCCCAGCAGCACCAAAAATGCGCTAAAAGAAAAACTGTTTTAAGAAGGGATAACAATAGAAATGAATATAAAAAAAGACAGACTATAGAGAAAACATTTTCGAATATTTAAAAAAAACCGCATCAAAAAATGTTAAAAACTGTATGAGTTATCATGCAGACCGTGCCGGGAAAAGTAGTTTCGAGAAAAACGCGTTTAAACTTTCACCTGTATGTATAAAACCCTCGTCAGGCGGTCTGATTTTCTACCATAACTTTGTATCTATGGGGAACTTTTACAATAGACTTTCACAGAAATACGCATAAAACTATAAAGAATAATAAACTATAAAAAAAATCGATTTTTTAAAAATTCTGGACGTATGTAACCCCTTAAGTGACCGAGATACATCTACTATGATTAAATCAGCTTTGTCCAAAAAATAAGGTGAAATTTGAATTTAAACTGCGCGCGTTGAAGAGTTTGGAGAATTATTTTTTTTTTTTAGGTTGGTAGTACTGTCAGTCACATTTATGTCACATTTCATGTCAAAATATTCATTAGTGTTTGAGATACGTGTCGTTTTGTGAGCTGCTAAAAGTGAGTTTTTCGTTTTTTGCGATGTCGATTTGTTGAGCAAAGAATTTGCATTAATTTTTGTTTACGGAATCAATTTTCTGCTGCGGATACGTTGCGGATGGTGTAGAAATCCTTCGGTGATGAGGCTATGTCTATAAAAAATGTTTAGTGGTGTAGTGAGTTCCAAGGCGACCGTGAACGTGTCGAAGACGAAGAGCGTCCAGAGCAACCTCAACCGACGAAGCTCACGTTTAACAAACCAAAGATTTGGTGTTGAAAAACCGTCGATTAACAATTAGAGACTTTGCTGAGTTGGCATATCGAAAGGTTCAGCCAATACCATTTTGGAGGATGTTTTGGGCCTCAAGCGCGTCAAATCTCGACTGGTACCGAAAACATTGAATTTTTTGGAAAAAAGGCGTCGCGTTGAAGTGTGTGAAACGATGCTTTCCGACTACCAGGGTGTCATGAAATGCATTATAATTGGCGATGAGACTTGGATCTATGCTTACGACCCCGAAACAACCGATCAATTGAGCGAATATCGTGCAAAAAGAGAGCCGAGACCAAAAAACTCGCGCCAAAGTCGCTCAAAAATCAAAGTCATGTTGACTGTTTTCTTCGATTATCGTGGTGTTGTGCATTATGAATTCCTTCCAACCGGTCAAACAGTCAACAAGGAATATTATTTGAACGTTATGCGTCATTTGCGTAACGCTATCCACCTAAAAAGTTCGGAATTGTGGAAAGACAATTCTTAGTTTTTACACCACGATAATGCACCATCCCATACTGCGTTTTTATACGATAGAGGAGATTCAAGCCGCAGCGAAGACGGAACTGAAGACCATCCCGGAAAGTGACTACAACCAGTGTTTCGAAGATTGGAATATCCGTTGGCATAAGTGCATTGCATCGGGAGGGGATTACTTTGAAGGGTATGAAATTGATTTGGAAGAATAAATATAAACAATTTTCAAAATAAATACAATGTCACCTTATTTTTAGCCCACAGTAGTAGTGCCCGAACAAACTTATGAGATTACATACTCGTATTGCTGCCATACACACTTGTTTAATTGCAAACCTTTTGTTCACTCGGATGTCGGTGATATACTCACTTGTTGCACTTGCACTTGCACTGTCACCTGGAATTTTTAACTCTCCGAATTTCTTTGAAACAAAGAAAAGAAATATTTCACCTTCAAATTAATTTGTTGTATTTATTATCTTTTTTTCTTTTAATGATTATGTTGTAATCACAACTGTTTAAAAAATGGTTTTGTACAAATTTCACTCGCACTTAACGATTCTAAAAGTTGTGCAGCGTTGTGTCGACGAACGTCTCGATGGCGGAAAAACCTTAGAGGTCACGGGTAAAACGAGAAAAAGCCCCCATTCCGATGTGAACAATTCTTTTGTATCGGTTGTGGGTGGTGAAAAAGGCGAAGTGTTGGTGTGTAGTGTGGTTGGTATGATGTGTAGCTGTGGTTGTGTGGATGACATGTTGTGTTGTATTGGGTTGTGTGACCTGTAGTATGTTGTGTGTGGATTTTGTGCGATGAGTGCTGCGAGGATGATTATGCGGCGTAGCAAAATATCGCACGACCGGATGTCGCATAAACATCCCGGCCCCCTAGGCGGATTAGCCGCCTAGAAGTCTTTGCAACCGTTGCAGAGTGCTCACTACGGCGTTCAGTCCCGTTGGCTTACGTTGTGGATTACGATGACCGTAGGTTGGTGCAGGTGGTCGTGAGTGCGCTCCCCGGGTGTATGAATTAGCCCCCACTGAATTAACCCCCACCGGGCAAAATGACTTAAGCCCCACCAATTTCTTAGTGAATCTTTCCCCACCAAAAATGACGATATCCCCACGAAAAAAAAATGAATTAAACCCCACGAAAATGATTTTATACCCACCAATCGAAATGAATTAAGCCCCACCAAACGTGGGTGTTCTTACATGACAGAATCCCCACGAAAAAAAAATGAATTAAGCCCCACGAAAATGATTTTATCCCCACCAATCGAAATGAATTAAGCCCCACCAAACGTGGGTGTTCTTACATGACAGAATCCCCACGAAAAAAAGGAATTAATCCCCACGAAAATGACTTTAGCCCCATTTTACTTCATTTTTAATTTATTTTGCTTGCTTTAAACGTCAAGTTTTTAAATCAAAATTTTAACAAAAATTCAATTATACATACGTATGTAATATTTAAAAAAAAAGGTAAAGAATTAAATGAAAATATGAAAATGTGAGAAAAAGAAAATAATTAAATAAAAATATGTAAATATTCGTCAACATCTTGACGACAAAAAAAGGGCATTTAAATTTATTAAAATTGTTTGCCACACTCTCTTATGGTTTCTCCTTTTACGAAATGTACACTGTGATTTTAACCTTTCGTAAAAGGAAAAATTCCCTTCTATTTTACTAATTTTATAATTTACAAAATTATGGTTTCTCCTTTTACGAAATATGCACTATTAGTGATTTTAATACTTTTCACAGAAGAATTATAAACCCGGGGGTTTTGGACCGACCTGGTATATTTTTTTTCGACCGCTCGAAAAAAAATATCCCTGTTCGGTCCAAAACCCCGGTGTTTATAATTCTTCCGTGTCCAAATTCTTCTTCTTTCTGCTGTAATAATTAATTATAAATTTTCCTATTATGTATTTCTCATTTTTACCAATTCTCGTTCAGACTCGTATATTGAGAATATCGATAATTCGAAAACGATCAGTGCATGAATCAATAGTGGCCATTCGAATTTACAACAGCTGTGCCATAATTTCGAACATAACCTTGCCATTTTTGTTAAAGTGAAGTGATTGTGAAGTTTTTCATATTTTTATAAAAATAACATAAAAACCAATTTCTGTTATTGATTAACTAAACAACATCAATCGAGCGCTCGAAAAAAAATATCCCTGGTCGGTCCAAAACCCCGGTGTTCATAATTCTTCTGTGAAAAGTATTACGTTGCTAACTGTTTGATTTATTTTTATAAAAGATCACGGAATTAAAATAAATTAAGCCCCACGAAAATGCTTTTATCCCCACCAATCAAAATGAATTAAGCCCCACCAAACGTGGGTGTTCTTACATGACAGAATCCCCACGAAAAAAAAAATGAATTAAACCCCACGAAAATGTTTTTATCCCCACCAATCGAAATGAATTAAGCCCCACCAAATGTGGGGGTTCTTACATGACAGAATCCCCACTAAAAAAAAAAGAATTAATCCCCACGAAAATGACTTTATCCCCACTTACCGCCATTTTTAATTTTGTTGTAAAATTGGTGGGGCTTAAGTCATTTTGCCCGGTGGGGGTTAATTCAGTGGGAGCTAATTCATACACCCGCGCTCCCCTGGTGCATCTGGAATGGTGCCCTCTTCGGCGCTGGACAGGATCCTCGTGTTGTCTGTGTCTGTTACTTGCGTGGTTTGCTGGCGGATTGACTCGACGAGGGAATCGATGAAACAGTGTATGATGAGCGCGTTGACAGAATTGGCATGACCCGTCGGTTGGACATTCGAATGTGGTGTGGGAGTCTGCCAAGCAATTCATGCAATGGCCGTGTGCGCGAGCGATCTGTTGGCGCTGAGCTGGCTTCATGCTTTTGAAGATAGTGCACCTCTTCAGAACGTGGGGCCGATTTCATAAGCTGCATCGTGGAGGCAAGTTTTCTTCGAATGGATCTTCATACGTATCCCTGGGTGTTGCAACAGATGATTGCCTTGGCGGACTCAAGACTCTTCGTGTCCTTGGGGCGGCGATGGGTGGAGCTGATGCTCTAGGTGCAGCAATGGCGGATTTCACAGTCTTAGGAGTAAGTTGGATGTCTTCTATGTCCATTTCTATTGGAATAGGAATACATTATATTAAAACATTGTATGGTTCATATATTGAATTATGTAATTGGGTACTTGTTTTGAGAGATAGATACATATATCATCGTATATTATACATATTTTTTTTCGGTTCAATTGTTATCGCTCATTGGTTTTAGGTTGTATAACGGTAGTACTTAGAATTAAACGGATTGTAAACGGTGTATTTTTTAATTAATTATGGTTTAATTTTATGTATGCGTTTGCGTTCGCTTGTTTTCAGTGATCGGTTCTTCGGTATTTGGAAGAAAACACAATTTTACTAGTGGTCGAGTTAGTAGGCCAGTTTGTGTTCGCACATCAACTACTCTGATATGACCATCTCGTCCCCGATGTACCTTTTCAATGCGACCTAGTCGCCATTCGGTTGGGGGAAGGCATTCGTCCTGTATGATGACGCATTCGCCTGTACTGGGTTCCTTCTGGATCGTTTTCCATCGATATCTCTTATGGAGATCTTTAAGATAGTCCTCCTTCCATCTGTGGCTGAATTCATGATGGAGAATCTTGATTCTTTCCCATCGATTTATTAAAGTGAGTGAGTCTCCTTCTGTCTCAGGTATGGCGAGAAGAGGAGCTCCTCTGAGGAAGTGTCCAGGTGTAAGAGCTGTGAAATCGGAGGGATCTTGCGAGAGTGGTGATATAGGTCTTGAGTTTAATACGGCTTCGATACGAGTGAGTAGTGTAGTAAACTCCTCATAATTGAATTTATGATTACCAGCCGTTTTCTTTAAATGGGACTTAAAGCTTTTGACTGCTGATTATGGAGGTATGAACTGCCAATCGATCCCTTGGGGTGCATATTTTTTAACTATTTCAGGGGAAACTTCTTTCATAAAGTTTATGAACTCCTTTTCGGTGGCTCTTTGAGCTCCGATAAAGTTTTTCCCATTGTCGCTCATAATCTTTGAGGGAAATCCGCGTCGTCCGACAAAGCGTGCGAATGCTGCGAGGAAAGCCGCAGTTGTCAGATCTGAACAAAGCTCGAGGTGTACTGCCTTTGTCGTAAAACATACAAAGACAGCCACATACCCTTCTCTAAATGAAGAGGATCTTAACATCCTTTATCTGGAAAGGTCCAGCAAAATCAACCCCAGTAATAGTAAAAGGTAGAGCATAATTGCAGCGTTCAGGTGGTAAAGCTGCCATGATCTGCGTACGCATTTTATGTTTGTACAGGTACATTGTTTACACATAAAAAACGTCTTTTTAAGTTATATAAAATTCTTGTCGGACCATTTGCTGCATCAAACGATGCGCACCATGTAGTGTAAGCTGGTGAAGGTATATTAGGAATAAATGAGTAAAACGGGATTTCTCTGGAATAATGATGGGATGTCGTTCGTTATAACTAAGGCTGGAGTTCGCCATTCTTCCATTTGCCCTTCTTAATCCCTTAGAATCCAAGAATGGATTTAAGACGAGAAGTGAGCTTCCCTTTTCGAGAGGTCGCTTTTCGAGCAACTTTGACTTCTCTTTGCTGAAATAGCGAGTTTGTGTATATAATATTAGACTGACCTTGGCATGTTGCAAGTCGGAATGCGTTAGTTGTACGCAAGGATCATTTGGTGCTCCTTTCATTTTTAGTTTAAGTCTTTGAATGAATTTGTGCATGTAAGCGACTACTCTTAGTGCTCTAGCAAATGACGAAAATCGGTGGAGAATATCATCCTCTTCTGGAGTGATATGAAAATTTTCAATTTTCCGACTTTCCGGCGGTATTATATTACGAGCGGGAGACTTTGGCCAGAATTCTTGTGATTCTGTTAGCCATGTTGGACCATTCCACCAGAGTGTAGTGCTGGTGAGGTGCAGTGGCTTGCAACCTCTTGTCCCAAGATCCGCTGGGTTATCCGCACTTGCAACATGTTGCCATTTTGCTGGGTCAACTAAGTCTAGAATTTGGGATATTCGGTTAGATACATAGGTCTTCCAGCAATAGGGTGGTTTTTCTAACCATGCTAAAACTATTTCTGAGTCGGACCAAAGATATGTTTTATGATCGGTTAATTCAGATGGGTTTGAACTATTGAAATTAATTTTGCTAACAGAAGAGCACCATTCAGTTCAAGCCGTGGCAGACTAAGTGTCTTCAAAGGTGCAACTTTGGCTTTGGCTACCAGGAGGTGTGAAGATATTTTATTATCGTACTGAGTGCGTACGTACACTGTTGCGCAATATGCCTTTTCAGATGCATCACAGAAACCGTGTAATTCTGCGTTAATGTTAGGAGTGAAATTTACCCATCGAGGGATTCGAATTTCAGGTATAGTATGTAAATTGTTAGCAAATTGAACCCACTTCGCTAAACGTAAAGGTTTTACCTGTTCATCCCATTCAGTGCCATCTTGCCACAATTCTTGAATGAGGATTTTGCTTGACTCAGTATTGGCGAAAGCCATCCTGCGGGGTCGAAAAGTTTTGCCACCGAGGAAAGTATTTGGCGTTTTGTAATGGCGGACATTGCAGATATTGACTCAATTGTATATCAGAATTGATCTGTTATCGCATTCCATTGAATTCGTAGAGTTTTAGTTGTACTAGCCTTTTCATATTTAAGGAAGTCTGTATCTAATAAGTCTTCTTTTTTAATGTCTTTTATTATATCAGGTTGATTTGAAGTAATTTTCTTTAGAGGGTGTACAAATGAGCATCGCCCCCGGGCATTTACACACCCACCACACGATCACACAATTTTCAACTCAACTATCACAACATTGGACACGCACCTTCATCATATCCACGTCACAAACCATACAAAGCTTACTTTCCACACTACACCCCGCCTGATTTCCACACACAAAAAAGGTGACCAAAACAGGACAACCGCATCTCACTTCGTTTTTTTTGCAACTTTAACCGCGAACTACCACGCGTGGGCGAACCTTCTAGAACGAGTCGTTTTCTCTCAAAACCAACAGTGTGTCGGCGTTTTTGAATTTCCAGTTTTCTGTAAAACCAACAGTGCCTTCGGCGTTTTAAATATCAGTTTTTTATATAAAACAACACAGTTTTTTCCCCCCCCCGGTAGGTTTAAATCCCAGTTTTCTATAAAATCAACAGTTTTTCGGCGGTTTAAATATCCAGTTTTCTATAAAATCAACAGTTTTTTCGGCGGTTTAAATATCCAGTTTTCTATAAAATCAATAGTGTGTCGGCGTTTGAAATATCCAGTTTTCTCTACAATCAACAGTTTTTTCGGCGGTTTAAATATCCAGTTATCTCTAAAACCAACAGTGCTTCGGCTTTTTGAATATCCAGTATTCTCTACAATCAACAGTTTTTTCGGCGGTTTAAATATCCAGTTTTTTTCTACAATCAACAGTTTTCGGCGTTTTAAGTATCCAGTTCTTTTTCTACAACCAACAGTTTTCGGCGTTTTAAGTATCCAGTTTCTTTTTCTATACCAACAGTTTTCGGTTTTTAAATCGGCAGTTAATAGTGTCGGAGTTCGAGACACTTGTTCTTGCTCATCACCTATCATAAGGGCACAGCAAAAGCGGTGAGTTAGTGAAATTTACATGGTCCTTCGAGGCAAAAGGAACGGCACATTGGTGAAACGTTAAAAAAAAAAAAAAAAAAAAAAAAAAAAAACGGTTTCCATATGAAAACAGTGCAGTGACACCGAGAAAAATATATAAGAACGAAGTGGCACAAAATCTACATATATACATGCATACATTCTTATATATAACATACAAAAAAGTGTGGTGAAAAAAAAAATTTATTTAAACCTAAAACCAGAAGCAGTGCATTAATATATAATGTGCAAAATTGTGATAACTCTAAATTAACAAATAACGCATTAATCAAAAGTGGGTGCAAACTAATAAAATAAATTATCAAATACTGGCGCGAACTTTTAACATTAAAATACAAATCCAAAAATACAAATAAAACAAAAGTGAAGAAAAAAAAAAAAAAACGCCACATGATGATATTGCAAAGCTAATAAATTAATATTAAATAATAAAAACAAATTATTGAACTGAAAACGTTAACGCCGGCTGCACCGAATCTAATCGTCACAGGGTCTCCGACGCTTTCTTCTAGATGTCACAAGCTGCTTGGTAGAAAACATACACAAGAATGCGGAACGCCGGCGTAGGAAGGAAATCCCACCAGATAAGCAAGAAAGGATACACACCACCTTTCACCAGATTACTAAACCCAAAGTCCTTGAGGAAAAGCAGACGTGAGTGCATCAATTCCTTTTTGATTTCATTTATTATATGTATATATGTATTTAGAGGGGCACAAACGGTCAATATAAAAGAACCGAAAGAAATTAAACCCGTTTTATAAGAACGGGTTGTAAAAATTCTAAATCAGCGGCAAATTTAAGTACCGGTAGAATCCAATACGGTACATAATATATATGTATATATGTATCCACAGTATATATATATATATATATTTAAATATATTTAACTAAACAATAGTTATTCCTTGCTTTTTAGACTTACCTTCGTGTATACAATACACACAATTCCCACAGAGAAAAAATTCAATATTTTCAAATTATTCTGGCAATACCCGCTCCAGCTCATTAACTGTGAGAGGGACACTTGCCAATTATACGAACAATACCTCTTCAGCTTATTAAGCTGTGAGAGGAATTGCTTCCAAAAAGTAGCAAAAATCGCAAGAGTAATACAGCATAAAAGGGAATAAGTGCAAACATACATATATACATATCCTCAAGCGGATTATATACATTATATAACTAAAATTGGTACATATACATATGTACCATATATACATATACATACATATATATTCTACATTAGCGCTTTTGCGCATATCTCTGAACGCGAGTACACAATCGCGAAATATTTCGATATTGCCTTATATTCTCACATGCGTATACCTATAAAAATAGGATACAATTAATCAAGAGATATTCGGAAAATATATTTGGGTGCGGAAAAATTAAAGAATATTGGGTCAGAAATTAAATATTGCAAACTAATTACTTACCTTTGTACATACATACACACATACATTGAAAGTCCAATTTTGGCGATTTCTAGCATTTATCTTGTTCCTTGTCACACAAGAATAAGCATAATTGCACATATTTTATTTAACGCATACTATATGCACATAAAATCCACCAGTATGTACAAAGGATATTGACCTTGTTTTAGTGCGCGCTGCAACAAGGGTATACAAATAAATCCGTAATAAAAATTTTTCCGAAAAAGAAAATGAAGTGAATACGAACGAAAAAAAAAAAGCTATAAACGAATTTTTTTTTAAAAAAATATTTTACTAAACTAAAATTTCTTTTTTAATATTTAAAAAAAAAAAAAAAAAAAGAGCTTTCGGTCACGTATATTTTACTTACAAATGTGTTCGGCAATATTAACTCTTATTTATTGAAAAGAGTTTTCGGTACCATATATCTCTATTATAATAAAATATATATACATATAATATTTTATTAATTAAAATTTTCTGAATGAGCACTGACTCAAAAGAATCTAAGGCAGAATTTCTTAAGAATTCCGACAATGACTAATGACGATAAAAGCCCATGTACGCCTGCTGAAGCTACACGCTCAAAGCAAGGTGCTACAAAGCAAAAAAGGGGGAAAGACGATTTCGTATACTTAAAACCTTCATTTCCGAAGAGTGACAGCTTAATTAAAATACTGCACTCGATTCGGCAATCTTCGCTCCGCATTCAGGACAACTCATGAATCGGTTGCTAGGAATTAAAAATAAAATCCTATCTGACAATTTTTGGGAACTACGCCTCCAAGCGGCAATACGACGCAGTAGTAGAAACTGATGATTCAGATCTACCTGAAAATTGTCAAAACTTCGGCTTACGCCAAATACGAAAAATTGCTTAGACCGCTATGAAGACACAAAAGCAATGATATCAAGATCAATAAAAGCTTTATGAAGGCAATTGCACCTACTCCCCACAGTAGAGTAGAGTTAGCCACAATTACAAGCCCAAGAGGCAAGTTTCAGGCATACATCCTCCTCAAAAGTGCCAGCGTTTGTTGATACGGAAATATTTCATGGAGGTTGAATGAACAATGGCCGTCCTTGCCGGGACATGTTTACAGCCGTGTACATAAACCATCCAAAATGTATCACAAGCGCAAATAAATTGTATCACCTCCGATACAAAACTAAAGGGTCAAGCAGGCGTAATAGTTCAAGCAGTTCGCATTGAATGACGATAATTTTAATTTAGCTTGGGAAGCTTAAAGACAAAGATACGAAAAATGAGAGAATATTAGTTGACAAGCAAATAAACGATACTTATGAACCCTTGCCAAAAAATTCAAAGAGTAAACCAGTGAAGAATTCATTGAAACTAGAATCCCACTGTTTCAAATTGTTTGTCGGTTTCTATCGACACAAAATATTCCCACTCACAATTGGGATCCTATTTTCTGGTAAACATATGTACCGCCGCATTACCAGAAAAATCATTACTTTTGTGGGAGCAATATCGCTCTCATCAAGAAGAAAAATGCCCAACGTGTGGCAGCAAATGAAAGATTTCTTAACTACCAATACGAAATTGCGGAAAGGGTAGACAAAAAAGTAGTCAGAACTGAAAAAAACGTTTCAACAA